>NW_027362600.1:0-21023 GCF_042186555.1 Aquarana catesbeiana
GATGGGGCACAATTCCTCCCACTGACACCAATGATGGGGCACTATTCCTCCCACTGACACCGATGATAGGGCACTGTTCCTACCACTGATACCAATGATGGTGCACTATTCCTCCCACTGACGCCAATGATGAGGCACTATTTCTCCCACTGATACCAATAATGGGGCATTATTCCTCCCACTGATACCAATGATGTGGCAATGGTCCTTCCACTGACATCAATGATAGGGCATTATTCCTTCCACTGACACCAATGATAGTGTACCATTTAATCTGCTGACATCAATGGCGGGGCACTATTCCTCCAACTGATACAATGGGTCACTATTCCTCCTATTAAAACCAATAATGGGGCACTTTCTACTCCAACTGGCCATAGTCTGCCTCCCCACCCCAAAAGCCTGAAGGTCAGTAAACTGGCCCTTTGTTTAAAGATGTTGGAGACTCCTGTTCTAGGGATATATATATATATATGGCTCAAAATACCAAGTCCTGAGCTACTAGCCAGGCCTCAAGGATTATTCGCCTCAAGTTGCCCCGCCCAACCCCTACCCTGCCCCGCCCCTAAACACGCCCTCATAAATTATTTCATGAAATGACACTTAAATGTTTTATGCAGAATTAAGTTATAAAAAGAAATATTAACAACAACTTTATCCGTGCCCAACAATGCAGCCTGCCCATGTCCACCAATACAGCCTGCCCGTGTCCACCAATGCAGCCTGCGTCCGCCAGTGCAGCCTGTGTCCCCAGTGCAGCCTGTGTCACCAATGCAGCCTGTGTCCCCAATGCAGACTGTGTCACCAATGCAGCCTGTGTCCCCAATGCAGCCTGTGTCACCAATGCAGCCTACCTGTACAGGGGAAGAGAGAGGAGAGCCACCGCTAGAATGATCAGAGTGCCGGTAACATACTAGCTTAATACAACCCCTCCCTCATGTCTGGGGGAACTTTGATAGACAGATCACTTGTCCGGACAAAGAGGAGGGGCTGTATGTGATGGCGCGCAGCGGGGAACACACAGCTACTGAAAGGAAAGCTGTTATGTTCCCAGCGCACTGATCATCCTGGAGGCGGCTCTTCTCTCTCTTCTCCTCCGATCGCTGGGAGAATGGCTCCCATACAACCTGCCTGCCAGCGGTGCTCGCCCCAACCCCCCCCCCCGCAGCCATAGCTCACCAGCCCTCAAAATCCACTTGCAAAATGCGAGCAGGTGAGTGGAATTTTTGAGGGCTGTATATATATATATATATATATATATATATATATATATATATATATACACTGGGTGCCTACCCATCACAGGGTACCAAAAAAAAATGGCACTAGTGGAAGAAGCTCCAGACCAAAGTATAAAAAATCCAAATTCATTTATTAGTTTATACTAAAAATCAGCCAACACATTTCAAGGGTGAAACAAACGCCTCCTTTATCACGGTTTCAGTTCAGGTAAGAACCTTGAAAGGACTCAAAATAGAGCTTTTCTGTGTGAATCTGTGCAGGATAGCTAAATTCTAGATCATGAGAGTTACTGGTCAGTATTATCTGCGTGAGCAGTCAAGATAAACCATTTTTATCTTACATTTATCTGGATTGCACACGCAGAAACTTCTGGCCAGTAACTCTCCTGATCTGGCAATTAGCTTCCCTAAACAAATTCACACAGGAAAGCTCTATTTTGAGCCCATTCAAGGTTCTTATCTTAACTTAAGCCCTGACAAAGAGGGAGATACTTTCTGACCCCTTAAAGGTGTTGGCTGTTTTTTCTTAGCATAAATTAATAAATTAATTTGGACTACAGTATTGTATCCTTTGGTCAGGCACTCCTTCCATTAGTGCGTGTTTTTCTTCTAGTAACATGCGGGGGTACCCACTGAAGGGTATCTTTGTCTGTTGTGAGCAGTCTAATCTGAGCCAGTGGGCTCTCTGAATGTTTTTGTGCTCTCAATACTTTGTATGAATTTGTATCAAAATCCCACTGCCTCTTGAATACTTTTTTCTTCATTGGGGACTGTGTACAGAGTGATAGGACAATATAATAAAACACAGGCTATCCTAGCTAATTTTTAAAAAAAGTGAAATTCCCCCTCAGATTCAATTTTTGAATGGCAACAACACCACCAAAGTTATATAAAACCAATGTTTATTAGAACATATTTTAAAAAATGATCACTCACACAAGTGGTGATCTGTAAAAATCACATAGAACAAAATTAAATTGCATAGTTATTGCAAACATCTCAAAGTACATAAATATACATATGTTGTCCAAATTCTCTCCAGTAATCCGAAAAGAATCTTCGGTACCCAACGCGTTTCAGGTCCAAGCCCTTCGACAGGGGTATTTATACAGGAGAATATACGTTCAACAACTTGACTAATAAATAAAGAAAGCAAAATGTTGTGATACAGACACAGAATAAAAAACATATTGAACAAGCACCCCTCAAGAGTAACTACCAACATAAAGATACAATTAAAGATACAATGCTCAGATGTACAATTGTTCAGACAGGGACTAGTAGTCACTGCCACATATGGCGTGATTGCAGGTATAGTGCGACCCCCAAGCCAGACAGGATACCCCACGGAGGTCCCGACTGCAGAAGGTCGCAAGTGCGGATGTAAAAGAGGTACCAGGAGCTGAACTAAAACAAGGGGGGGATACATATTAGATCCCACCTCACTCACAAAAATGGCTGAGAAATATTGTGGCCGCCCATGGAGAATCACAGGGAACTACAGAGGCATTCAATGCACTTTTAGTTAAATCAAACAAATGTATGTAAAAGGTTGTTGTTATTTACCCTAATAGTGAGAGAGGTATGGTATAACAGAGCCAAAAAGAGCACTGTATAATCCTTCAATGGGGAACGTAGTGTGAACGCAGCCTCCAAATCTTCCCCCTACAGAATTGAGATGTATCAAAAGTGGTATTTTAGGCTTACATCCAGTAAATGAAAAATGTGGGGTGGGGGGAAGGGAGATCCAGTAAAAGGGGGAGGCCATCTCTATACCTGCTGTGTGCTTATCCCATCCATGCTCCATTCTCCCTGGCAGTGCCTGCTGTGTACACTGACCCTGGGATCTAAATATGGCGCTGGACACCCGCACATGCGCACTGCATCACTGCCGTGCATGCGCGGGACGCGACCAGTGGGACCAACGATCTATGAAGCGCATGGCGCCGCCCCCTCCAAATGGTGGGCCATCACTAATGCGCTCCACGGACACTGATGCTGGGAGGCCCATCGCATCACCAACCCCCTCCATTAGGAAGGAGTCAGTGTGGATGCAGCCAATTGCAGAGGGCCCTCCTCCAAGACAGAATGTCGGGGGCCGGGTGGAGATCAGTCGGTGCAGGGACTACTTAGCGCCCTCCATTGTTAGTCATCACGCCATCTAGTGCTCAAAATGAAGCATTGCATACATTCATTTTGTTATCTGAAATTACAAAAGGCTCCACATAAGGAGCCAATTAACAAAGAAGGAGACCGACTGATCACCATCTGTGCAAGAAACAGTAAACATAGGAAGACAACAGGGAGGGAGGAAAGAAAGAGAGAGAGAGGGAGAGAAAGGGAGGGGGAGAGAGAGATATATAGAGAGGGATGGGACCACAGCAGAAACAATCCATCCACCTGACGTGAAACCTTCCAAGAATGGACGATAGCTCAACCAATCGTTCAACCCAGGGAGGGAGGTGGCTCTTAAGGACACTATCCATCTAGTCCTAGCAACTTTAGGGCAGTTAACAGGTATGCCTTCATAATAAACAGTGTCCGTGTATTTAAGCTGCTTTATAAAGAAACACATACTTTTGCATCTTCAAAATCAAGGTAATTTACAAATGGTGTATTTGTTCTCAAACACTGAAAGGGCACAAACGTCAATATGTGTTAGTTGGATGGCAAAGGTGCAAGGGAAAATAATTTCCACTGATGTATCCAAAAAATATAGAAACCAGGGGAGAGTTAGACCATAAGGATTGATTTTCTAAATGAATAAAGACTGTTCATTTAGCACAGTGGATATTTAACTAGCTTAGGGTATAGAATAAAGATTTGGTAATTTAACTCATAAAATAATGTACTAGAAACAATCCTGTTTTTTAAATTCCCCTTGCACATGATTCGGCATTTAGAGTGTATACAGCTTCACACTATTCATTTAACTACATGAATATTCACTTTATGTGAGCAGCCTCTACTCCTTTAGTAAATGAACCCCACAGAATATGCCTATATCTAAATTATATTAATTTTTTTTTGTATTAAATAATATTAATTATTAATATTAGTTAATATTAATTAATGATTAATTAATAATTGATAAATTAGTGATTCATATTAATTAATGACTAATATTAATTATTATTATATTTTTAAATTTATATTAATATACCCATATCTAAATTATAATTTTTGGGTGGGCAATCCTTTAAAAGAGAAACGTGTGCCAGGATTTATATTAAATTGGTAGCAAGCTATATCTAACTAGAGCAACTTAAATGTTTTTTTTTATGCAGTGTTGGAAAATAATTAATTAGATAATCATCCATATGCAGGTCTTAGTATTATATTGAATGCAGTGTTTTAACTGGAGGTATTGATTGTGGACAGAATTTATGTAGTATGATATAGTATGTTAATGAGTAAGCCAAAGTGTAGGGATGCCAAACACAAAATATTAAATAAAAAATAAAAAAACAGCCAACGTGTTTCAGGGCTTTTACTGACGCCCATCTTCAAGACCTAAAAGTATGGCAACCTGCCCAGAAAGGCTCTTGACTGACAGCATGAGCAGACAATGAAGCCTTATATTATAATATGTTAATAAAACTGGGCTAACTGAGCATGTGCAGCTTACCTGTGATCACACAAGTGCAGATTCACTGTCAGATACAAAAGTCACAGCTGCCGGTGAATGTCAGAGTTGTCAGATTACCAGTTTGGCTTAAGTAATCAATAACAGGATATTAAAACCAAGGCACCAAGAAATACAGTTATGTATTAAATAAAAATAATTAAATGCAAATTTAATGTTGAACTCTGGGAAAACTAAAAGTCCTGTCTTGCAGCAAGGCTGCACCCACACGAAAAGGTTTAGTTCCTTATTTATAAAAGTCTAGGGGGACTGGGTAAATTACTTCTACTTACTGGGCCCTTCAGCCTCTTTTACCCTGAACTCCGGCTGTATAAGGTCACCTGACATCACCAAGACCTATGCAGTGCCCATAGCTCATAGGGACAGCCCTCTGCTGGAGCCTAGGGGAGCAGCGCCTGCCAGGGGAGCAGAGGTAATTTAAAGTGCGTTTCCTGTCCCCTAGACAGAAACAAGCTGCTAATCCTTGAAGTGAGGGTTTCACTGCAAGGGAAGACTTTTATTACTTCTGGTTTTGGGCTTTAAACACAGTGTAAGCTCCTGAAATTGTCTTAAAATCAACCTTCTATAATTTCCATTACATGGCATTCAGACTCGGAGAAGAAGGAGCCAAACAGGCTCTGCTATAATGCACATGAGCTGACCATGCCGACAAGAAGAGAAGGCAGTTAGGCTGACCATACATGTTCAATCCCCTTGTGCAATTTTCCTTTAGATTTATCTTAAACTATGTAGTTCCAAGGACCTGCCTAATTGGATACAATTGAAAGTTGTTTAGTTTGTTTGACCTCATATTATATGGATTATAGTAAATCTAAAGGAAAATTGTACATGAAAATTGAACATGTATGGCCAGCCTTAGCAGAGGGAGGACCTCAGTGTGTTGCTGTTTCCTCAATGTCCAATCAACAGGCTTGGGTATGTGCAGCACTGTGCAGCTGCTACATTGTTTGGCCGGGAGATGGATTTATAAAACTGACTGCACAGTATTACGATTCATTTGGTACACACTAGAGCAGGGGTAGGCAACCTGGGGCCTTCCAGCTGTTGTGGAATTACATTTACCATGAGGCATTGCAAGGCTGGCAGTTACAATTACTCCCAGAAGCATGATGGGACTTGTAGTTCTGCATCAGCTGGAGGGCCCCAGGTTGCCTACCCCTGCACTAGAGAGTATCATATATGTATTTCTAATGTGTATTTGGCTGCTTAGCTGGAGTCTGGCTATTAGTAGCTATCTCTCCTCTAATTATTAATCAGTAATTACTTTTTATGTTGTAAAGAAAATTAGGATTTTTTCAGGCCTTTAAAAAACTGTATTGCCCTTTAGTGTAATGATTGTGCAAACATAGCTGTGGTTCTTCCACTCTGGAGTCAAATGAGCACAGCGCTGCATTGTTGGAGTCACATTCCAGGAAGCAAGGACTAGGTTGCAGCTAGAGGGAAGTATCGTATGACATCATGCTGCATAAGTAACCAATGGGGCACTCCTCATGCCGGGTACCTACATAGATTCCAAGCTCTCATGGTATTCCGGTTATGAGACCTAGCGGCTGTTTGATCCAGGTTTTTCTTTTTGCTTGTTGTGAGGCTCTAGAAATCTGCAGTTTCCATAATCCCCTATTACATCTATGTTGTAACTTTTTTTTTTTCTAGTACTGGTGAACCACTGATGACACTATTCATTTGATGTGCTGCTTCTGAGATGGCTCCTTACTGCAGTGCACAAAACAGGAATCTCTTTGTGATGACATGTATTAAAAGGTCATTCTACCCCAAGCTCATTTTTCAGTTACAGGTGGAAGCTGATGAACTCAAAGGGAATTTTCTTGGATAGAATCATAGGAGTTGCTATTGCTAGGCTGTCCTCTCCACCTTGCTTTACTGCTTAGTCCATCACTGGTCCAGATCAAACATAAGAAAAAGGTGTCCACATACATAATGGGGTTGATTTACTTTAGGGAAATAGACTGTGCACTTTGCAAAGTGCAGTTGTACTTTGCAAGTGCAGTTGCTTCAGAGCTAAGTAAATGAGCAGAAGCTCTGCTGACTTCCATCATCCAATCATGTGCAAGCAAAAATGCTGTTTTTTTTTTAAATTTTCCATGCACGTGATTGGTTATTCTTTGCAAAGTGAAGCTTTACCTCATTTACTAAGCTCTGGAGCCACTGCTCTTGCAGAGTCCACAGTCATTGGGGTTGATTTACTAAAGGCGAATAGGAAGTTGCACACTGCAGGAGTATTTGCTTCAGAGCTTAGTAAATGAGCAGAAGCTCTGCTGACTTCCATCATCCAATCATGTGCAAGCAAAAATGCTGTCTTTTTTTTTATATTTTCCTTGAATGTGATTGGGTATTCTTTGCAAAGTGAAGCCTTACCTCATTTAATAAGCTCTGGAGCAACTGCACAGTCTATTTGCCTTTAGTAAATCAACCCCCTATATGTCTTTATAGGGGTTGCCTTTAGTAAATCAACCCCTATATGTCTTTAGTAAATCAACCCCAGTATGTCCATGCACGTTCCATCTCAATGAGAGCCCTGAAGTTTTCCCATTCAAAAAGTCAGAAATGTCAGCTCCTATATTTTTTATCTTGAAAGATTCCTTTAGGACACCCATTGACTAAAATTTCCTTGGAATGCAGGGGGAAATTTACTAAAGCTGGAGCACTCAGAATCTGGTACAGCTGTGCATGGTAGCCAATCAGCTTCAAACTTCAGCTTGTTAAGCTTTGGCAATAAAACCTGGAAGCTGATTGGTTCATATGCAGAGCTGCACCAGATGTTGCACTCTCCAGTTTTAGTAAATCTCCCCCACAGTAACAGGACCCTGGGTCTTTGTCCCCATAACACAAAGTTGCTTGTAATGAATGTAACAGGTGGATTGACCTGGGTATTCGTGTGCTGCAATCTCCCCTCTGAAGTTCCATAAGGTTTAGTGTTTTCAACCTGTGGCCCTCCAGCTGTTGTGGAACCACAAGTTTCATCATGCCTCTGCCTTTGGGAGTCATGTTTGTAACCGGCCAGCCTTGCAATGCCTCATGGGACTTGTAGCTCCGAAATAGTTGGGGGGGCCACAGGCTGAGCACCCATGGTTGGGTGAGTCAACACACCAACATCTATCCAAAACTTTAATATCAGCTATGAGAGGACTGAACCTTTAGGACCAAGACAGACACAATATCATCCCTTGTAAGTGACTGATCCTGTAGAACTATAATACCTCTGCAAATAACAGAGCACCCACATTATATTAAAACCAGATCCAGCCAAACTACCCCTTCTTTCACATCTTCAAATCCCCAAAGTAAATATGGCTCAAACGATCCAATGAACCATGCAAAGCTGTGGGTGCTGTCAAAAGAGGTTAGCAGATGTAATAAAATGCGTGGGTGAGCAATTTGGCTAGAACCCATGAGAAGACTTGGCAGCACAATTATCCTCTAAATTAAGATGACAGCGATTGGCTAAACAGCTCTCAGTATAATTGGTTCTCTCCAGTCACACCCATGAGACCAGTTTTATCCAATCAAACGCGGAAAGGAAATGAATCGCCACCGGCTCTATATGTCCCTTTAAGGATACCGAATATGCTAATTATCACTCACCTACAACTCCATATTTGTAGGTGTCAGCTAATGTAAAATGATATTTTCAGGAGAAAAAAAATGAATAAAAGAAAGGCAGAATCTGTGGGTGGAAAGGCTTAAACACAATGCTGTTACTTTTAACGGCAAATAACAATAGTCCCTGAAATGAAGTCAAATAGAAATAATTAAAAAAAAAAAAATTTGTTTTAGGTAAATATTAATACACGTTGGTGAACTGTTTTCCCAGGTTCTGCATGATATTATAATAATATCGACCCTTCCATCCAGCGATCACATGTTAGATCTGCAGACTAAATAAGTCCTTTAAAAGGACTGTTAGATGACTTCAATATTGTTGAAAGTATTAAATCAGAATAGTAAGCTGCCAAGTAAATAAAAAGTGTTGTCTCATGGAACATCCAACTGGAACATAAAATGCCATTTCTCACCCTCCCTTACAGCACTTAGAGCCCAAAAGGGAAAAACATACAAACATAGATCCCATTCAGCAGGACCACCTGGCCAGTCCCAGCATCAGCTTGAAAACCAATTCCCAGCTTTAGCCTGCAATAGATAGAAAGCTCATTCATGACATTCTTGTGATCACACTGCAGGCATTTTCCGCACTCTATGTATGTATAAAAATGCATGTTAAATGATGCTGAAATAAAGTACATACCTACACATAAAAGAAAAAAAAAAGTTTATAGATGACAGATGCATACTATGATAAATAGATAGAGAGATAGATAGAGATAGAGAGAGAGAGAGAGAGAGAGAGAGAGAGAGAGAGAGAGAGAGAGAGAGAGAGAGAGAGAGAATAGATAGATAGATAGATAGATAGATAGATAGATAGATAGATAGATAGATAGATAGATAGATAGATAGATAAAGGTGATCATTTGCATATTTAAAGCTAGCATCTTGTTAATCCAGGTAGCAGATTTGCCAGCATAGGTACTCACTGATTGTTAAATGGATGAATAGATAAATGTAGATGAGACAGGAAGAATGTACACAGGGAAAGCTGAAGGAAATTCCATAGGCAGACACACATTCAGAGCCCTGAGCCTGACCAGGGTGTCCCATAGCAGCAGCCATCCATAAGGCAGCCAGCCACTCTCTAGAGCCGTATGAACCTAGGAGACCTCCCTAGACCAGAAAACTTTTCTCCTGCAGCACAACCTCTCCAGACAACTTTTCAGCAAACTCAGGATAGGAGATCTGCTTTAGCAAATGTAACTTTTTTTTTTTAATTCTCTGCCTTGCTTCTCTCTAAATGGTGGTACTTTTTTTTTTTTTTTCCTTGACAGAGGAATGAAAGAGTGTAGGTGATGGGGAGGCAGGAGAGGGGAGGGTGCAAGGGGACAGAGAGTGGCAGGCTTTAGGAAAGGGACCTTTCAGCAGAAGGAGGGGTCTGGTGGGATGGGGAGAGGGCAGAGAGGAGTGGAGGGGGCTCAGATTTCAGCACTGCTGGGGGCAGGGGAGGACTAAGATGTGGGCATATACGTTGACTTCAAGGCACTCACGACTATAACTTCAGTACCTTGGCCCAGAGCAGTTAGTACCTAAGTTCTGCTGGGGCCTGGTACTGGATTCTCCCTCTTTTCCCAAGAAATCGGCTGCATGAAGACAAGATAACTTTTTTTTGGGGACAGCCAACCTCCTCTCCACCCCTCCTCTTCTTCACTTTCTTCCCACAAAGATTCTGCATGTCTAACATTTAGACATGTTCAGATTTGTGGATTCAAGGACACTAGTGCTGTTCGCAGCCACCCAAGTCATATTATTAGCGCTTGTAAGATGCCAAGACGAAGAAGATGTCCGTAAGTTCCAAAACTTCATTTTAACTATGGAAACTTTTTTAATTTTTTTAAATTTTGGTTGTCTGTTACTTTGATCTGCATTTTGATATAGGAATTGTGACTTAGCTGTGGTTTTAGCGGTAGTTACTTTCCATGAGGGAAGGGGTTAATGCTAGCGGGGCTTTGGATGTTAATTCATTGCTATTCCCGATGTAGCCGGTAATTGATTGTCATTAGGGTGAAAGTGCAGCAATGCAAGGTTATGGCATCCTCCGTGCTGACAGCATCCTGCAGCGCTGACATTGCTTGGCAACTGCAGCGCAGATCGTGCTGCTGCTGCTTTGTCTGGACTCTGAGCTGCTGCTGCTGCATCACTGCACCCTAAGCTAATAGCTCAAGCTAGCAAAACACTACGAGGGGGGTTCATCAAAACGGGAGCAGCCAGAATAGAATGTGCAGTAGCAACCAACCCACTTCTATCATTCATTTTAAAAGTTTAACTGAACAAGCAGAAGCTAAAAGCTGATTGTTTGCTATGCACAGCCAGTCTATATTCTGTCTCTTCCAATTTTGATAGCTCCCTCCAAAGGGGTCTAAAATAGGAACTCTGACACCCCACTGAAGTGTCTCTATCTTAGGATTTTTTATAGTTCAAGCAAAGTGAATGGTGACTTACCTGCTCCTCAAACAGTAATATATATATACTCAAAAAACAGTATTATACTCAAACAGTATATATATATATATATATATATATATATATATATATATATATATATATATATATATATATATATATATATATATATATTTTTTTTTTTTTAACCTATTCTTGAAATCCTTAAATTGTTTTCCAGTTAGACTAGTATCAGCCCTCCACTGTGAAGGAGCTGCAGAGTTATAAAAAAGACATTTAATGACACTTGGCAGCTGAAATTCCAATGTTTCCACTGAGACCTGCAAATTTCAGCTTTGATTGATAGTAAAAGCCTACAGCGATACGCCACAGCACAGAGCCAACATAGGCATTCAAGTTGATGCTGATCACAGGTTAGGGGTAGTTAGTGTATGTGTGTGCAGGAGTTGCATTCTTTCAGAAACTGATCCCTTTACAGTTTGAAGGAACGCAACAAAAACTTCTCTAGGAGTCCCTGTGAATGTTGAAAAGCATTCCTGGGACACACATTCGATCCCAAATGAAGTCTAAAATAGCTTCACACTTCCTAAGCCATTGTGTAGTGATGGGAAGCAATGCAGAATTTTGGGATAGTCTGATAATTGAGTTCTAAAGGTGCAGGGGTTTGCAGTTACCCATAGCAACCAATCAGCTGTCAGCAGCCAGTGAGCAGGCTAATGAAAGGTGAATGCTTATTGGTTGTTAGGGGATACTGCAGCATTTGTTTTGCAACCTGTTACTAAATTAATCAAATGGCATGAATATATTTCATTCAATCAAATATTTAATTAATACATGACCAGGTGAACTGTTTAATGAAGATAAGTTAAAGACAAAAATTTGTAATAGCTATTAATACTTATATAAAATATATGTATAATACTTATATATGCTATTTATTTATCTCTATATAAAAATTACTCAAATATTTGTTAAACTGGCAAAAATTAGTGGAATATATGAGAAAACACCTGGCTACGGAAATAGTCTGGGCAATCCTTCTAGATCAATGCTGGAAGCTTTATTTCTTAGCAGAAATGCTTTAACTTGCTTGGGCAGATCCCCAATGGTAAGAAAAAAATTCTTTTACGAGCCTTTTAAGTCTTTGCATACTACAGATTGTAAAACCATTGCAGAGAGAGTATGGAAAAGGCATGTTGTCTTGAGTATTTGCCACTTTTCGCTGGAAGCACTTTCTTCTTCCATAAAGAAAGGTCTTCTTTTTTTTTCTTTTTTTTTTAAGAAACTGACATCTGCAAAAAAAAGAAATAAGTGTATAAAATCCTGCAGAAGCCAGCTACAAGGATTGTGAACTGGCTCCTCCAGGAAGATCTGTATAAACATATATAGAGAGAGACATTTTTGTTATATAGAAGTCTAATTCTATTGATGTAAACTGTCTACATTCTTAAAATGTGTAATTGATGTCCAGGAATTGCAAAGGGAAAGGGGCCTTCCGGGGAAGAATAGCATTAGTTTAGTGTTCAGGTGAGCAAAGGCCCAATTGGGATGGTATGTAGGATTCTGGGAAATGAACCTGTAAATTGGAAAACAAATCCTTTATGTCAGTAGCTATATTGATCAGGTCTGATTTGATAGGAGCCAACCCAGAATCTTGAGCATCTTAGGCATGTTTGAAGTGGGTTAGCCTTTAAGACATGTAAATATGGTTTAAAGCTGGGATGTGTGGACTTATTTGAAGACTCCAATTGACTATTGTGATGGTTTATTTGCACTACAGGGATTGGCAGCAATGGGTTCCAGATGGAGCTGAAATGCTGCCCATATTTATTTAAACTGGCCCCTGACAGTGAAATGTGAATTGAAACCTCTGTGTATTTTACAGAAAGGCCCATTCATTAAGGGTCCTCTGGGCTACCCAAGCCTAGGCATGGGACCTAAAGGGAGCTACACTGAATATAATCAAGAGCAATTCATGGAGAACAATGCTCCCATCATAACCTCTGTCATTTTGCAACGTATATTATTGTTTTATTATGTTTTCCTTAATATGAACCTTACTTATGTAAGTATGCATCATATTGTGCCTTGTTTTAGTACACCTTCTTCTTACAGCCATTGCATATCTGTATTTAATGAACACATGGTATTTCATTATTACCTTATTTGCAGTTTTAATTGGATTTTTATTTATTTATAAGCAAATGTGAAAAAAAAGGCCTCATGGATACTTGGGACACTTCTCTGGATGACCTTAAAGAAACTTGCTGTTATTAAGGATCTCCATAGTTCATGCTGTAATATTATATTACAACTTCCTATAATTCAGGCCAACAAATATTGCGCTAGGGCATTCTCCTCCCTCTTACCCCAAGCAGCCCCTTTATAATCTGAACTCAGGTCATATTCCTCTGTCTGATACAACACTGCCCCTCTCTGGTAAATTACAGCATTAAACTTATTTTTAATTCACCTGCTGCTGCTATTGCAACTAATAAAATATTTTTAGCATTTTAAGACTAATTTATGAAGAATTCTGCATAGGTATGCAAATAATTTTTAGACAATTAATATGTCAATGCCATTCCCTAAATATGTCATATATGTATATATACATATGAACTTGTGTATATATACACACGTATAATTGCTGCAATATATGACAGTTTTATTTGACTATTGTATTATATTTTTCCCTTTTATTTTATTTCTGCCTCTGCTCTCCCTTCTGCTGCCTCTTTCTACACTTATAATCCCCTTCCCTTTACACCTTGGCATAGTGGATGCAGGGAACTGCGTGCAGGATGGGCAGAGATATAGTGACAAAGATGTCTGGAAACCTGAACCCTGCCAAATCTGTGTATGTGACACTGGGACTATTCTATGCGATGAGATAATCTGCGAGGAAACTAAAGACTGCTCCAATGCTGAGATCCCCTTTGGAGAGTGCTGCCCCATCTGCCCAACTGAGCCGTCCACCACCAGTGATCGTAATTTATTTATTTGTCTTCCATAAATAAATTACATGTTCATACCTATGGATGAAATACCTTTCTCTAACAGACTGGGCATCCATGGGTACCATCTGCAATTAAAAAGGGCCCCTTGTGCTTAGCCTTCTGCCAAAGTTCCAAGATTCACTAACCTATTTATAACCTCACCACAAATGGAGAGGGTAAAATCTATACATACAAATACATTTATATATACACAACTCTGTACAAGAAAATCAAAGTTTTCTTACTGTTTAATTAAAGATTTTACTAGAGTAGGAACAGTACTCTAGAATACCGTGTCCTTTTTTTGCCTTCTGTTGAAACCACAGGTCTGTACTTTTGCGGTTTATTTTGGCAGCCAGTCTGGAAGCACACAGAGCAAAAAAACACGTGTAGCTATAAATATGAAAGGCGCTTTAACCTATTCTTGTCATTTTGTTTCAAAGGCAGAAGACATATAATCAATGGGGATCCCTTTTTAATAGCTTACCTGCACAGCTAGCACTGTGATTGTAAACAGTAGTACCTGTGATTACAGGTTCTTGTGATTAATGAGCTGTATCCTTGTGCTCATGTAAGATGTATAACTAGCAGTGCTATGTGCAGGTTTAATTAACATCTGTGATCATAATAACCGTTGTTCGTATTTCTTTGTAACTAATAATTTCCTTCCTAACTTTAGATAACTGTTCATGTGAAAAAGTGCAACTAACCCACTTTTATATTGTACCAAAAACAAAAGCTCTTTTCATTTCTCTTTATAATCTTGTACTGACCTGTGCCTCAGAGCTCTGCAAGCCAAAATGTATAGGCATGTAGCACATCCACTTGAGATGGAGGCGTGTGCTGGAACACTGGTTTAGTAGCGGAAGTCCTGTGTCATGTGATATAACACTTACCTTCTTCAAGTGAAGAAGGCCTTCATTGTATCTGACTTTTGTCTATGTCCTGACCTCTTTGTTTAATTGTAGTGTACTGTGTTTTGTCTTGCCTCAATATAAATTACTTTGTACTGATTTTTTTTTTTTTTTTACCTTTCTTCCAATGAACAGGGCAAGGTCTACAAAAGGTAAATTATTTTTTACTTTATACATTGATAGTGATGAGTTGTATAGTAATAAACATTATAGAGAGCCCTCTTGACAGTATAGCAGTTGAAAATTATCCAGTGACTCAACATTTTAAGAAATTATTTGGCAAGTTATCATATAATGTAATATTAGTACTATAGTTGTCATGCAAATGCTGAACTAGAAACATGTGGTAATCCCCAACAAGAATTCATTATTTTCTACTGAGATATGTCTTTGTTAGATATACTCATTCATATTAGGAAACATAGGGATACTTTTGGTTACCCTATAGAAATATACCAACCCAACTGATATTGTGGTCTATTTTCATTTAATCAACATTTTTCCTGGTTGATTTTATAGGGACAAAAAGGTGAACCTGGCGATATTAAGGATGTAAGTACTTTTCTCTATAACAGTATCACATGTCATGCTGGTTTTATTTCTGAAGAAAACATACCAGGAAAATTTCCTTTAATAAATGTATCTCTTTTTGTACAGCTTAATGCACCAAGAGGACCTCAAGGACCACAGGTATAAAAAAATCATTCCTAAAACTCCAGATACAGAATTATAAGTATTCCTTTCCTAGCTCTCATTTAATAGTCATTATATTAATATATTTTATCGTTGCTTATCAGGGTCCTGCTGGTGAACAAGGACCAAGAGGTGAACGTGGAGAAAAGGGCGAAAAAGTAAGAAAATAGATGTGTAGGACCAAACTAAATAGATACCAATGACCAAATGAAAAGAAGTGTGTTATTTTACCAAGAGTTTAGATGTGCAGAAGCCCAGCAAATAGGTAGAAATTAGGCCCAATACATATGTAATGCAGCTATTTTTATTGGTTAGTTGAGTCTTATCACATTTGTAATTATGACACTCTTAGTGAATTTAAAGTGTGCACCAGTCTTGTGCCAATCAAAAGTAACAAGTCTTTATGAATGAAAAAGTCTTATGCCCTTCCTTAAAATGATTGACTTTATATCCATCCCATATGGTTAGCCATCATTGATGGCTTAGAAGTCATGTGTCTGTCTTGCTCCATAACCAATGGAGTATATTCATCTTATCTTAAGAGGGAGGAATAGTGTTATTTCTGTAGGGTAGGGCAAGGTATTATTAAGGATTACTTTATAAATGTGTAAGTTACATGCTTTAGAAAGATAAAAATAATTTGTGATGGGTTAATAAGAGATACTTTAAATTAGCATCATACATACATTTGTTTTAATAGTCTTTCAAAAGCTGCAAATCATTATTCCTTGTCTGTAAATAATACATCCATCTAACATAACTGTAACACAAAGTGTCCATTATGTATATTGGAAATTTCAAACTGCATATTTTTTATGACCTGAGAATAATGTGTCCATTTAATCTGCCACTAAGGGTGCTCAAGGACCCCGCGGAAGAGATGGCGAACCCGGTACACCTGGAAATCCAGGAACCCATGGCCCACCTGGACCTCCCGGAGTCCCTGGCTTTGGCGGAGTAAGTAGGCTCAGCTCTGACACCCAGCCTTTCCCACAAAGCCACAAAGTTCACATCTCATGGTCATATCAGCCTGGGACATTTGCTCTACATGGCTAAACCAACCTGACTGACAGTGCTGAAAGACCCTGCTGTTAGAAAGTAGCTTGTAACAGTCACTCTTTGTAATCAGGCAGTTTGTTTGCATTCCTCTGACACAAAATATCTTCTCTGCCCAGAAAGTTTTTTTTTCTCCTCTGGCTGGACACTGTACAAGCAGATGATTGTCCAACTGCAGACAGAGAGACAGAGGCCTCATCATTATCACCAATGTGAAAACTCTAATGTAGATCAAAGTCATGCACCTAGAGTCCTACATTATTAGGATAGTTGGCTTTCATTATTAACTACAAATACGCATTTCTGTACAGTACTGCAAATTCATTTTCAACGTTCATTTTCAGGTATTAAAAAATGGGTAACAGAAACCCTAAATATATCCTTCAGTTCTTTGTATCTCTAAGTCAAAGTCTTTTGACCAGTGTAGCTGGCTGCATTTCTAGTGTACACATGCATTAAATATTATGCATGAAAAAGCAGACAGTATTCTTAATATAAGTCATTCTAGAACCTACAGTACAGCTGGGAAAAGGTCTGTATTAAAAGTAAAAAGTCTTTCAGAGTTTCCTCCTACACAAACTGCTCTGGTATACATTCACCAGCCAAGAAAAACTTGCACTCTGTTCACTTCAAGCTTACAATGATGTCATGGGAAGTTTAACATTTTTTTTTAATACTCCTTACCTCGGATCATTGGACAGTAAGTTATTCCATTGAATTGAATAGTATATTACAAAATTGGGAGCCTGTTACAGCTAATATCATATGACAGATATATGTACATGTGCATAGCACGTGGATGCTTTCTCTGAGCAAGATCAGGATGACAACCTTCAAGCTTGCATCTTTAGTAATAATTTGGCAGCGGCTCATCCCGTGTTTTGACCCTCACAAGTTCCCTTCAAGGTGTTCTTAAATCACAAGATTTGAACATTATCTTACCAAATACAGGCACGTGTGCATTCCTATATCCAGGACTGAATTTAACTTTAGACTCATTAGACCTGTGCCTGTAGGCACCAGAGGCAGCTCCGTAAAGTTACTGGGCAAACATTTTTTGACCATAATTCAAAGAAGTACAGTAATCTGATATACATTTATTTAGACACTGTCACAATAATCCAAACTTGGGTAGAACCAGTAAAGCAAGAAAAGTTCTGTGTATAGAGGTAAAAAAGTGGTTCCAGTACAGGGGTATGGTTTTGGAAGCCTAAGGTTATGTGCCTACATTCTTAAGTCATGATGGCCAGTTGGCCATATCAAAAAAATATATGTCTGGAAGCCAATCAGAACTTTAGGATGGTATAACAGGCAGGGTTGCCATAAGGCCAGCATTCCTTAACAAATATTACATGGCCCAATTTTCAAGTTACCTCTTTATTTCATTGGCCATAGGTGTCATTTTTGCCCCTTGCAAACAGCTGAATGAACATCTTAGTATTTCTAATATTCATCCTGTGTAGGGGCCTCATTGCTTTAGATCACGTTAGAGTAACCTATAGCCCTTCTAGTTGTCATAGAACTACAAGTTTCAGCACATCATATTGGAAATAATAGTTTTTCCCAATCAAAGGGCATCAGTTTGCTCAAATTAGTACTAAATTGAATAAGAGATGTAATCATGCAGTTGTACTGTAAATCGCATTTAAAATATGTAGTGCACACACACTACAAAGGTACACATCATTTATTGTGTTTCATGCTAATTCAGAAATACCTGCCTAAAGCACTATTTCATTAATTAGGCCCAACATAGTTTAATGGCAACAAGCAGAATTGTGTCATTACAATAATTTTTAGATATGTTTATTAGGTCAAATATCTAATTTGTACATTTTAACAGTCACTGTTCAGACACGACTTGATAAAGTCTTATTGGCTGTGTGAAGTACAGCCAGTATAGAATGGGTAACAATTAACCCTAAGAACTTGAAGAATTAAAGTTCAAAGTATATCCAAAGCCAAAGTAGTGTAGTAGGGGAAGATTAAAGCTACTGACAGTTTTTATTTACCACATTAGAGAGATTTCCTTTCACTTCCTGTGCTGTAGACTCAACAGGAAGTGAGAGGATATCTTTCCAATGCAAAGGTTATCCCTTCTTAGACAGTTGTCTAACAGGTACCCTGATGGGAAGATTTTTCCTCTATTACTGTTGGTTTTATTCCCACTATTCTTTACTGTGACACAGGAGATTAGAACAATTAGATTGAGCGAATCTTCCAAACAGGGACACTGACAGCAATAAGAACCTGACAGCAATTTAAATACATCTATAAATATAAATATATATATATATATATATATATATATATATATATAGATGTATTTAAATTGCTGTCAGGTTCTTATTGCTGTCAGTGTCCCTGTTTGGAAGATTCGCTCAATCTAATTGTTCTAATCTCCTGTGTCACAGTAAAGAATAGTGGGAATAAAACCAACAGTAATAGAGGAAAAATCTTCCCATCAGGGTACCTGTTAGACAACTGTCTAAGAAGGGATAACCTTTGCATTGGAAAGATATCCTCTCACTTTTGAAATGATTAAAATGGACAGTCAGACAGTCAGGAAATTAGCATTTTTAGAAAGTGCTCAGCATTGGCAGCCTTCGTGTTTCTGTTAGAGAAGGGTTACTTTTAACAGCACAGGAAAACCTAAACAAGGCAGATAACAGGATTGATTTACTAAAGGAGTACCTTTTCTATTTATTTTAGCGATCTTCACTTCAATCATCCAATCGCATGCAATGAAAATTCCTGTTTTTTTAAATTATTTCTTCTGAACATCATTAGGATTTCAAAGTGAAAAGTTCCCTTGGCTTAGTGAAAAATTGTCCTATAATAAACACAACCAATGAGTTAAAAATACTCTTCACTTTAGTTATCAGCTTTTCATATAACATTCTCATTATAAGAGCCAGTTCACACCAGATGTATTGAAATGCATTTTCCAGCGCATTCCCAGTGAATAACAATAAAAAGCGATGTTTTCCAATGAGACTATTTCACACCACTGTGTTGCATTTCAATGTGCTGAAAAAAAAGTGCTGCAGGCTGCATTTTTATGCAATGCAACATGACTCTTGATAAAAATGAAAGTGAAAAAAAAAAAAAATACGACAAAAAGCACTTGTAAAAAATGCATTGCAATGCATTTAAAAAAACAAATTTCAATGTATGTAAATGCACTTGCATCAATACAAAGAAAATATGTGGTGTGAACAGGCCCTAACACAGGTTTAGGGGCCCTAAAACAAATTGTCTTATGCAAAAGTCAGAAACCCAGAGCAACCAACGACAAATTGTATTTTACAGCTCCATCTATTATTGGTTGCTGCACTACCCTGGAGCTACATCTCCTAGTACAGTAACTTTATGTAGAAAAAATTCAGAACACATTTTTAACTATACTGCAATCACTAGCTGCCATGATAGTGTAACATATATCTGTAGACATTTTGGGGACTGATTCTCCACCCCCAACACACACACACACAATTTGAGAGGCTTCCTGGCAGTTAGTTTTAACCAAATAGATCTGTGTGATAGAGTGTGAACGTTAATTTGGTAGCCATGTAGTGTACACTAATTGCTATGGCTTATAGAGTACATTGTGGTCAATCTGTTTAGTTTAAGTTTTATAACCATGAGCTGAAGTTCTGTCTTTATACTGAGTTGATTCACACCTGCTCTACATGGAAACTAGGCTTGCAATGGCAAGCCTGGATTCCATGTGGACCTTCACCACTAGCATAAAGAGCAAACCCAATTCAGAACAGAGATTCGATGTCAGGAGAATTTTAGGCTTATAGAGTGTTGTCACCATTCTTATGTCATAAAGTGGAGCCTAGATAGGCGTTACACAAGAACGAATGCATTCATTTACAAGTCATTAGGAAATGATTTATGCAGGAAAAAATGTGTTCATGATAATAAAATGAAGGGCAGGCTGCCTACCTTTAAAGAAACCCTGTCAGAAAAAAAGTGGTCTACATAAAGCCCACTACTTTATCACCTTATACTTACCTTTCAAGCCCCCCCCCCCCCCCCCCATTGGTTCTTCTTCCATGGCTGCCACTACAAAATAACCAGTGTTACAGAATATTCGGGGGGTTCTGACCTCCTCCATTGTTGGGTCCCTAGCAGCCAATCATTAGGCCTAAATACTATCACATGATAAAGGGGGTAATATAATATCAAACAACTGGATCTACTGGTGGCAGCAGAGGAAGGAGTGGTGGTTGAGTGCTGGAGAGATAATCATAAGGTGGTTAAGGGTGAGCTTTGCACAGACACTGACACTTTGAGTTTGCCAGTAGAGATCTTGACCTTTATAGGCTGTCCCAAAAACACAAGGAAACATGTACTGAAAGAAATCGGTAAGCTGCCATTGCTGACATCTTCTTCTGAAAATGCTGGTTACCTGGCTGTCATGCCGATTCATTGAAGC
>NW_027362601.1:0-29088 GCF_042186555.1 Aquarana catesbeiana
ACTTGTCAAAAACCGTCTCGTGTTTAACCTTTTTGACACTTTTTTTGTGAAATGGGGGGGGGCAGGATCTGGGGTTCACAAAGGGGGGGTCACACAGGGGAGGGCTGGGATCTGAGGGTCCCCTTGTTAAAGGGGGCTTCCAGATTCCGATAAGCCCCCCCGGCTGCAGACCCCCACAACCACCGGCAAGGGTTGTGGGAATGAGGCCCTTCTCCCCATCAACATGGGGACAAGGCGCTTTGGGGGGCTACCCCAAAGCACCCTCCCAATGTTGAGGGCATGTGACCTGGTATGGTTCAAGAGGGGGGGCGCTCTCTCTTCCCCCCCCCTCTTTTCCTGCGGTCTGCCAGGCTGCGTGCTCGGATAGGGGTCTAGTATGGATTTTTGGGGGGACCCCACGCCATTTTTTAAAAAAAATTTGGCGCGGGGTTCCCCTTAAAATCCATACCAGGTCTGAAGGGCCTGGTATGGAATTTAGGGGGACCCCCACGCATTTTTTTTTTTAAGTTTGGTTCAGGGTTCCCCTGTGGGGAAATTCCATGCCGTTTTTATTAATGAACTTTTATGTGTATTGCCGGACCGATAATTCATTATAGCCGGCGCTAGCGATAGTAGTTCTACATGACTTTTTTTCCTTTAGAAATGTCATTTTGCTGTCAGACTGTTCTAAACACGGGAAATATGCGTCCCTTTACAGGCATACTACCGTTAGCAACTGCATATCAACGTTATTAAAAAGAATTCAGAGGTCATGTCATGTTTGGCAACTTTGCCGTATTTCTTTGTTCTGTGATTTATCCCTTAATAAAGAACATCTGATTGTTAAAAAAAAGAATTCAGAGACTTATTGTACTTTAAAAGTGTTGGTCTTACATAAAATGCACACATTTACTTGAATTTAGTTTTAAACATATTGTATGGCTCTCACGGAATTACATTTTAAAATATGTGGCGTTCATGGCTCTCTCAGCCAAAAAGGTTCCCGACCCCTGGTCGAGGGGCATTAGGGAGAAATCACTTTATCCTTTGCACCAGCAGGGTCCTTCCAGCCCTGCGGTCAGTTCCCTGCAGCTCCCCTGTAAGCGGAGACCAAATCTAGGCACACTACAGCCTCCAGGCGGTACCCAATACAGGGTTAGTGACTGAGGCTCCGCCCACAGAATGGTGCTTCAGGCAGTGGAGGAGAATGCTGGAGGCGGCTGGAATAAGCGACATAGCCAGTTCTGAGGTCTGCTAGATGTAACAAAGCAAATAACCCTTGCAGTGTGGTGGGGGGAAGGTGGTTATTGCAAGGGGGATTTTTTTTTTATTTTTATGGAGTTGGGCTTTAAATGGAAAAGCCTAAAGATATTGAACAGGCTCTAATTCTACAAAAGGCACCAAGGAGTGTCTGCACAAGGGTTTAGATGCTCTCACCTGCAGGCCCAATACAAAGGTATAACAAGACATTCATCTAAACTGCAATGCAGGGCTACACACACACACACACAACAAATACTGCTTCAGGGGTGGTTCAAAATAGCACGTTGCAAACTTTGCCGCATGCCCTGCAAAATATGTACAAATATGTGCTGTAAATGCAAAGAAAATAGGACAGTGGACAAAAAAAACTGGGAGCAAACTTTCTAAACAAAGGGCCTGTTTACTGTCCTTTAGACTTTAGGAGAGCCGGACTATGGCCATTGGGAGTAGAAACTGCCCTGGCATCAGTGGGAGTAAGCAATGCATCTTTGGTATTAGGGAGAGGAACAGTGCCCCATCATTCGTGTCGGTGGGAGGAACAGTGTCCCATCATTGGGGTCAGCTTAACCTCCCCGGCGGTATGATTATTTCAGATTTTAGGTGCTGAAAGCGGTACCATTATTTTGCACATAAATTTGGCGTTTTATATTGTAGGCCTGTAATTCTTAGGAATAATTCACTTAAATCTGTCTATACCAGAGTCTAGTAGACATCCCGGGTATGATAAAGTTTGAAAAACGAAATAAAAAAATTATAATATAATAAATAACTATAAATAATTATAACAAATAATAATAAAAATTATTCAATAATGTAATCAAATAAAAAACACTGAAATCTGCTCAGTTGCAGAATTGTCGCTTTCATTACTTTTAGTGTTTGATGACAGATTTCCCCACAAATCACTATCGCTCAATCCTGCAAGTGATTCTAATTTATTATCGATGTTTTCTAGCTGGTCTAAAGCCACTTTTGATGTAAAGGGACAGTTTTGGTTGCTATGGAAAATCACCAGTTTCCAGGCAGAAAGAACAGTATTTATAATATAAAACTGCATGCAGGACACTGGACAGACACTAGGGACAAAGGGGATGTGTAATTATTTGATACAGTACTGTAATCTGTAAGATTACAGTATACTGTACTGTGTGTTTCACTTTTTGAATTTGCCGCAGAACTCCGTCCCCGTGCGTCGCAACGCTCGCAGGGAACGGAGCTCGGCACTGTGAATTAAGCGAGACACGGCGGCTCGCCGATCACAGCGGGGAGACATCGCAGGATCCAGAGGACAGGGTAAGTAAACTCTTCCTGGATCCTGCGATGCGATCCCAAGTCTGGCTCGGGGATACCGCTTTTAGTATTAAAAATCCACCCCGAGCCAGACTCGGGAATACCGCTAGGGGGGTTAAGGAATAGTGCCCATCATTGGTGTCAATGGGATAAATAGTGCCAGGTTGCTGATGTCAGTTGCAGGAATTATCTCCCATTGTTGATGTCAGTGGAAGGAAAAGCGCCCCAAGGGCTGGATAAAGGCAAGCAGAGGGCCACATCTGGCCCTCAGGCCGTAGTTTTGAGACCACTGCTCTATACTATACAGGATGACCAATCTCTACGATTAACATATGACGACTACCATGCTTTGCCCGATTTTGGCCCACACAAGATGGAATGTATCAGTTAAAAGAATTAGCACTGTTTAATACCCCACTCCTGGATGATGATCATAAAAGTATCCTATGGGTCCTCTAATTGTAACTGCTGAATTTCTGTATGCCTGCAATCTTCCAATCCATCAAAATATGCACATATAAGAAACTATGACATCACCGATAGCTGATGCCAGTTCTTCTCTCCCCTTCTCTGTATGTGGGTGGGCAGACTTCAGCACTAACGTCATTTCCCCTTCCCTCTGCTCAGCATCAGGAAACTAGGCATCCCAGTGTGCATTGAAATGTTAGTTTTCTGGTTGGGTGGAACATGAGCAGGACTGTTGGTGGTATCAAAATAATCGTATTTACCAATGCCTGCTGCCTTTTTGATCCAGCCGTATTGAAGGTTTAAACTTAGGCAGGTAATATGAATAAAGAAATGGGATTATAAACTTTCTCTCTCATGAAATATCAATGATGCATGGCGTGCGTGGCTTTCATCATTGATCTTTTGAGATGGATGCTTCTATTAGGTAAAAGACACATAGATGCCTACAACACACAAGAACACAGATTGTTCCCAAAGTGGGGTTTTAAGGCAAATGATGGTATTTAAATGCACACATGACTCATTTTGGGTAAGTTATTTCTGCTCTTACCCACAGGATTAAAATTACTTGTAATTACATCAATTGCAGCAATCAATGGAGTCCTGATAGAAAAGACTCATGGAATACAATTGCAGGATTTATTTCTGACTGAACAACTCTCAGTAAAATGGAGCAAACAATTGTTCTCTTCTGAATATTTCAGATAATTGTTTAAGGATTAGTTTACCTTGCAGGTACAAAAAAATGGACATTTATCTGTTTTTAAAATTGGGAGCCTGTAAAGCATTGCACCCATGATCAGCAGATTACAGGTGCAACCTCAAGCTCCTGCTTACTAAAGTAGCTGTCTGCCCATACCTCTTATGAGCAGGAATATACTGAATGACAGGAAGCATCAATAAACAACCAAGAGCTCTCATAAATGCCCTGGTAGTTCACTAAGAACTACAAGCAGTCAGCCACAATGGCTGATGGAAGTTGTAGTTCTCCCATTCATAAAACTGTGAATGAATGTCGTGGATGGGTGGGCAGAGCCACGCACAGCTACGTTTTTTTGTTTTTGTTTTTGTTTTTTAAATTGTGATAGTGGGTGCGGGGAGAAGATCTCCAGCCTGCTGTCACAACGGGGACTCGGGTGGGGTGCAGAGGCTGGTAGTTAGTAACAGTTAGTAACATGTTACACCCTAAATTTGGATGCAACAGGTTACTAAAGGTGAGCTTATCTTTTAGCACATATCTTTGACCAAGTATAATAGGAAACGGAAATTTTTGTTTAAATATCTGTTTACCCAATGAACAATAATATAGCTGCCATAACGGTTTAGCATATTTGAAAAAAGGTTGAAGTGATTGTAAAGTTTCTTTTTTTTCCTATAAAAATAACAAACATGTCAAAAACTTAAGTGCTCTGTGCAGTGGATTTGCACAGAGCAGCCCAGATACTCTTCTACTTCTTGGGTCCCTCTTCTGTGATCCTGGCCCCTCCCTCCTGTTGAGTGCCCCCATAGCAAACAGCTTGCTATGGGGGCACGGAGCCCTGACCCAGCCCCGCCCCCTCTCTCCCGACTGGCTGAATTTGACAGCAGCGATAACCAATGACACCGCTGTGTCTCAGCCAAACAGAAGGGAGAATCTCGGATGGCTGAGACATTCTTGGACAACGCTGGACAGAGGGACCTTAGGTAAGTGTTAGGGGGGCCGATGCACACAGAAGGCTTTTTACCTTAAAGCATAGAATGCATCAAGATAAAAAACCTGCTGCTTTTACAACCACTTCCCGCCTGGTCTATAGCAGATTGACGGCCAGGAAGATGTTCTGTTATCCTGACTGGGCGTCATATGATGTCCAGCAGGATAACATGCCGGCACGCAGCGATCGCTGGTGCTGTGTGTCAGTCAGACACACTGCATCTTCGATCGTTGAGCCTCTGACGGAGGCTCCTTACCACGTGATCAGCTGTGACCAATCACAGCTGATCATCGCGTGAACCAGGTAGTGCCAGTAAACGTCTTTCCTCGGTTCGAGCCGATCGGCGGCTCTCCCTGTCGGGGGGGCCCAATCAGTGCCCACAACAGTGCCAGTACCCATCAGTAATAAGTCAGTGCCGCCTGTCAGTGCCCATCAGTGCCACCTGTCAGTGCCCATCAGTTCTACTCATCAGTGCCAACTCATCAGTGAAGGAGAAAACAAAGTTTTATAACAAACGAAGAAAAACTTTTTTTTATTTCAAAAATGTTGGTCTTTTTAGTTTGTTTAGCAAAAAATAAAAACCCCAGCGGTGATCAAGTACCACCTAAAGAAAGCTCTATTTGTGGGAAGAAAATTATAAAAATTTGGGTATAGTGTTGTATGATCGCACAATTGTCAATTAAAGTGCGACAGCGCTGAAAGCTGTAATTGTCCTTGGCAGGAAGGGGGGGGGGGGGGGGGGTGGAGTGCCGGTATTGAAGTGGTTAAACATACAAGCTCATTTCAATGTCATTTGTTTATTTTTGGTTATAGTATGTTGAAGACTTTATTTCAGTCAGTACATTTTTAGGAACCTGTGAAGACAGAATGTTTTTGTATATTTTGCATAGAGCACATTTTAGAAAATGTATTTACAATACTTAATCTCTCTGCTAGGTTTTTTTTTTGTCTGTCTGTGGCCATGTCTGTTAACCTCTGTTTGTCTTGGCAAACATTGTTGGTGGGTAAGAAAGTGATGGAAATTCAATGTTTTACAGTTGCCATCACAACATGGGGAAAATCTTCTAATAGAACACCTGTTCCAAAGACAACACTCTTTGGGGATCTCCACTTACTTTGTTGTGTATCTGCCACATAAGTGAGGAGAAATATTTCCAATGGGCTACAAACTGCAAATAAACCACTAGATCATTCCCTCTGACCCCAACTAAAATAGTTTTGGCATTAGATACACTTTAAAATCTCACAGCGGACATTTGCACAGAGTTTTCACAGCTGCTATTCAGAGATTTCTGGATTTGACATGAAGGAAGGAGCTTACAGAAACCTCTGTGCATAGGTACTGTTAGACGGGATAGCAAAAGGAATGGCATAGGTCACCTAAAAGCCCAATTTCAGTCCCTATGTATTGGGACTTTAAATGTACTGTATAGGTTCAAAGCTTGTTTCATCTAGGGGGATCAGAAATTGTACAGGATTGAGGAAGTATCCAAGTATATCACATTATTCATCAGCTCCCTGACAAAACAAGCATTGAACCCATTCAGCTGGGGGGAGGGGGCATAACTACATTTTTTTTACAGCAGCCCGAAATAGTGCTTTAAAAGCAAGACAGCAAAGGAAACTCCCTTATTTGCATCTTGACCACTTCCTTTAAAGTCAAAAGTTTCCTATATGATTTACTAGCAGCCTATAATAAGGTGGGCGCCATCATCCTATACTCCCTAATTTGTTTGGATATTAGCCCAGCCATGGCTTCTAAATTGAGTGAACATTGTTCACAAACATCACTAATAACTTATGACTTGGGCAATATGTAATCCCCGTGCCTACAGGGGAACCTAGTTTCTCAATAAGAGCCTCAGTAGAGAGATAAGGGGCTTCATGACACCTGAAAATCTCTCTGCAATATTTTTACTATAGGTCAAAGATGGGGGGGGGGGGTTAATTAAAAGGACTTGTATTGAGTAAAACAGATAAAAATTGAGAATCAAGATGATTTAGCATTAAAATCTACAAAAATCAGGGATTTCAACATCAAACCAAAAGCTTATCTAGCACTAATTTTCAAAAGCATTTGTTTTTAGCTTTTAACGTGGAAAGATTTTTTTGGGTAAATATTTTCATGCAGCTCTGGTTGCAGTACATACCTACGCATTGGCTTTCTGTCCATGCACAGTGAAGAGAATTCTTCACACCAAATTTAAACTTAGTAATTGATAAGACAGATGCATGTAGTCACCCAGGACTTTTATAGAGCTGCAACTGGAGCGACTGCAAATCTTGGTTTTATCTTGTTTAAGATCCTCTGCAATGACAAAAATCCTTCTTGCTGCATCTAAAAAGGTAAGAATAAAAGTACATGTTTTTAATAACATTGCATTTGATATCGTATATACAAACTTGCATAGTACATGTGCTGGCTGTGTGATGTGCTTTTTCTACAGTGACGGCAAACAGTTCCATTGAGTTAAACACACTAAAGTATTCTAAAAGCCAACATCATAAAAAACAACTGAACCTGTTCCAGTTTTGGTTGAAATGGCCTGAAATGCAGACAGTGTGGCCACCGCTTGCAACTATACTGTGAAGGAAGCAGCCTCATTCACAACTGAGCATTTTGTATCACAAAGCTCCAAAATCCCACATTTTTTAGTTATGCCGCTTCTCGTCTGAGCATACTGTTGCTTGAAAATTAAATTCTTTGTAAAGGCAGGCATTTTTTTACCTCCATATATTCTATACAGTGCAGCCCCCCCCCCCCCCCCCCCCCGAGTACAATCTTGACCCAGAGATCTACATCAGAGCTCTCTCACTTCCCATTGGTTTGGAGACAGCAGCAGGAGCCATTGCCTCCAGCTTGCTATTGTGGGCATTCTACAGGGTGGCGGGGGGGGGGGAGAGAAGAGGAGGACCGGGGCTGCCCTATGCCAAAACCATGGCATAGGGCAGGCAAGTATGACATGTTTGTTACTTAGAAAAAAAAAAAAAAACACGAACCTTTAAAAGCACTTTAAAATTAGCTTCTTTTGAGCTACAAGTTAAGTATTTTTTTTTTTTTGCCCCAACAGACTTCAATGGGAGCACTGATAAAACGTGCGAAAACGCTTAAAATACATACAAAAAGTGCACGTCATGCAATTCTTTTTCTCTAGTAATTCTTAGTTTCCTACTGGCTTAATATTGAAAAAAAAATGCACAAGCCTCAGATTTAGGGACAATTTATACCCTGGAGTAAGTCCAGGGGAAAAATCTAATATACAAATAAACAGCGGTTAAAATCCAATAAACATTCAAATAAAAAAATTAATAAAAAAAGATTAAAAAAAAACCTCATTGTATTCCTCAATACAGAAAAGATAAATAATGAATAATCACTATATAAGTTATCAGTTCACTTGGCTATAGGTAAAGCTGCTGTGAGAATTTTAAATATTGATAAATATAAAGGTGAAAGCGAGAAGTTTGTAACTTACATATACTAGCCTCTTTACAGCAGTTTTCAATCATCCGCACATTTCCCTACAGCATTTTTTTGCAATATGTGAAGACTTATCCAGCT
This sequence comes from Aquarana catesbeiana, assembly GCF_042186555.1. Classification (NCBI taxonomy): domain Eukaryota; kingdom Metazoa; phylum Chordata; class Amphibia; order Anura; family Ranidae; genus Aquarana; species Aquarana catesbeiana. The sequence goes on from NW_027362601.1 coordinate 8,254, forward strand.
CGGCTCTCATTGAGTAACACTGGGAAACATTCCAAGAGGGACTGCGGGGGCAGCAATAATAACTCAAGTGTATTCTAGGATGCAGATCAAACCCATATCCTTATTGAATAGGTTTCTTATTCTTTACAGTAACGTAAAGTACCTAGCTATCAAAATTCTCTCTGCTAAAGTCAGAGCAGTACAAGACGGATTTTCACTAGTTGCTATGAGATACTGTACTGTACTTCAAAATTGTCACCCAAAAAGGAACCCATCCAGGCCTAAGGCCACATTCACACTAGTGCTCCTATACAAGAGTGTTTTTCATTCGTTTATAAAATTTTGCAAATAAATAATCTTTCTTCATACATTTAGGCAAAAATGTATACTGCTACACAGGCTTGGAAAAATCAGTTTCGAAAAGACCGTATAGAGGAGTGTAGTGGTTAACCACCTCCCACCGGGCCACTGCACATATACGGCCGGGTGGGCACTTGCTCCTTCTGAGTGGACGTTCAGGAACGTGCCTGAGTAGGAGGGGGATCGCGCGCGTGCAGCAACGCAATCCCGATGCGCTCGTGTCACCCAGACACGGCGCATCTCCGATCAGCTGGAGGGCTCTGTGCTTGGCCCTCTTGATCACATGACGGCTGTGTCCAATCACAGCTGACTCCATACTACAAACCACTGCTGCACATATGTGAACACGGCCTAAAGCCCAAATCTTTCCATTTCATTCAGATAAATCCGTTTAGGTTGCAGTAACACAAATGATGATCATAATTGTTTTCTTTAGTAGCTAATACCAAAGTAGGAAAGCCTGTCCCTTGCCAACATGTTAAAGAGAGGGGCGTTTGCACTCTGTTGGGAAGCAGTGGTCTCTCTACAGTGGTTCGACATGACCCCTGATGAGTCAGAGCTACAGCTCTCCAATCAGCAAAGCTCATGTTCCATGCTGATTGGAGAGCTCTGGACTCTGATTCAGAATGGGAAGTGTCAAACCTCTGTAAGAAGACAATGAATCCATAAATAAAGTATTAAATGTGAATGAACTTCTCTAATTGTTATTTATAATTTCCTCTCCCTCTGTTCCCTCCAGGTGGTTTTTGGCATCACACCCCTCCACTGACGAACCGCTGGCTCTCAAAATCATGATCAAAAACAAGAAAGACTACAAAGATACCCTCATCGAGAGCCACATACTGAAGGAAGTTCATACCAGTCCATTCTGCACTCATGTATATGGTACCTTCCAGACAAAGGTAAGTGACTCTACCTTCTACTTTTGTGGGAGAGGTCAGTGTTTATTGGTTATCCTCTCAGAATACCGCTATAAGTAAAACCTGCTTTTCTTACAAACGTACCCAAAGCTGCATAGGGTTTCACATAGCGAATCATTTCTATAACCTTTATCTTTCTTTCCTCTGCATAGAAACTCTTATTCTTTGTCATGGAATACCTGAGTGGTGGAGACCTGCAGAACTTCTTATACAAAAGGACACCAGTAGATATTGTGACGACAAGGTAAGGCAATGGGGTACCATGATAATAGGGATGGGGTAGAATATAGTACTGTACATAGATCACATCAATGCATAGGTTTTTCCTAGATAGAAGATAGGTGATACAATAGGGTACCATGATAATTGGGATGGAGGTAGAACATAGTACTGTACATAGATCATATACAAATGTAGGTTTGTCCTAGATACGTGATTCCAACAGGAAGGTCTGACTTTCAGTACATCTGTCCTACCAAGGCTCTACCTATACATGTACAATCTCACACTGGACAGACATCTCAGGCACTGGACATATCTTAACCACTTAACAACCGGCCCATAGCCGAATGACGGCTGCAGGGCGGTTGCTTAACTCTGGGAGGACGTCATATGACGTCCTCTCAGAATTCCCCTCTCGCGCGCCCCCTGGGGCGCGCACCCGAACACATCCGTGACCGCCGGGTCCTCAGGACCCGGCGCATCATGGATCCCGGTAAATGGCCGCTGATCGCGGCCATTTACCATGTGATCGAGCCGTCAAATGACGGCGCGATCACATGTAAACAGACCGGCGGCGTCTGATGACGCCGGTTCCTCTCCTCCCCTCCTGTGTACCGATCGGTACACTGTGGAGGAGAGGGAGATGGATGGATGGCTGCAGCGCTGTGGGCTGGTTGTGTAGTGCCCACAGCACTGCACAGAGACATCCAGCCATCCATCCATCCATGCTCAGCCATCCCCACTACTCTGCAATACTCTGCTATGCCCCACCTTACTCTGCAATACCCCAATATTACTCTGCAATACCCCAACATTGCTCTGCAATACCCCCACATTGCTCTGCAATACCCCCACATTGCTCTGCAATACCCCCACATTGCTCTGCAATACCCCCGCAGTACTCTGCAATACCCCGCAGTACTCTGCAATACCCCGCAGTACTCTGCAATACCCCGCAGTACTCTGCAATACCCCGCAGTACTCTGCAATACCCCGCAGTACTCTGCAATACCCCGCAGTACTCTGCAATACCCCGCAATACCCCGCCGTACTCTGCAATACCCCGCAGTACTCTGCAATACCCCGCAGTACTCTGCAATACCCCGCAGTACTCTGCAATACCCCGCAGTACTCTGCAATACCCCGCAGTACACTGCAATACCCCGCAGTACTCTGCAATACCCCGCAGTACTCTGCAATACCCCGCCGTACTCTGCAATACCCCGCCATACTCTGCAATACCCCGCCATACTCTGCAATACCCCGCCATACTCTGCAATACCCCGCCATACTCTGCAATACCCCGCCATACTCTGCAATACCCCGCCATACTCTGCAATACCCCGCCATACTCTGCAATACCCCGCCATACTCTGCAATACCCCGCCATACTCTGCAATACCCCGCCATACTCTGCAATACCCCGCCATACTCTGCAATACCCCGCCATACTCTGCAATACCCCGCCATACTCTGCAATACCCCGCCATACTCTGCAATACCCCGCCATACTCTGCAATACCCCGCCATACTCTGCAATACCCCGCCATACTCTGCAATACCCCGCCATACTCTGCAATACCCCGCCATACTCTGCAATACCCCGCCATACTCTGCAATACCCCGCCATACTCTGCAATACCCCGCCATACTCTGCAATACCCCGCCATACTCTGCAATACCCCGCCATACTCTGCAATACCCCGCCATACTCTGCAATACCCCGCCATACTCTGCAATACCCCGCCATACTCTGCAATACCCCGCCATACTCTGCAATACCCCGCCATACTCTGCAATACCCCGCCATACTCTGCAATACCCCGCCATACTCTGCAATACCCCGCCATACTCTGCAATACCCCGCCATACTCTGCAATACCCCGCCATACTCTGCAATACCCCGCCATACTCTGCAATACCCCGCCATACTCTGCAATACCCCGCCATACTCTGCAATACCCCGCCATACTCTGCAATACCCCGCCATACTCTGCAATACCCCGCCATACTCTGCAATACCCCGCCATACTCTGCAATACCCCGCCATACTCTGCAATACCCCGCCATACTCTGCAATACCCCGCCATACTCTGCAATACCCCGCCATACTCTGCAATACCCCGCCATACTCTGCAATACCCCGCCATACTCTGCAATACCCCGCCATACTCTGCAATACCCCGCCATACTCTGCAATACCCCGCCATACTCTGCAATACCCCGCCATACTCTGCAATACCCCGCCATACTCTGCAATACCCCGCCATACTCTGCAATACCCCGCCATACTCTGCAATACCCCGCCATACTCTGCAATACCCCGCCATACTCTGCAATACCCCGCCATACTCTGCAATACCCCGCCATACTCTGCAATACCCCGCCATACTCTGCAATACCCCGCCATACTCTGCAATACCCCGCCATACTCTGCAATACCCCGCCATACTCTGCAATACCCCGCCATACTCTGCAATACCCCGCCATACTCTGCAATACCCCGCCATACTCTGCAATACCCCGCCATACTCTGCAATACCCCGCCATACTCTGCAATACCCCGCCATACTCTGCAATACCCCGCCATACTCTGCAATACCCCGCCATACTCTGCAATACCCCGCCATACTCTGCAATACCCCGCCATACTCTGCAATACCCCGCCATACTCTGCAATACCCCGCCATACTCTGCAATACCCCGCCATACTCTGCAATACCCCGCCATACTCTGCAATACCCCGCCATACTCTGCAATACCCCGCCATACTCTGCAATACCCCGCCATACTCTGCAATACCCCGCCATACTCTGCAATACCCCGCCATACTCTGCAATACCCCGCCATACTCTGCAATACCCCGCCATACTCTGCAATACCCCGCCATACTCTGCAATACCCCGCCATACTCTGCAATACCCCGCCATACTCTGCAATACCCCGCCATACTCTGCAATACCCCGCCATACTCTGCAATACCCCGCCATACTCTGCAATACCCCGCCATACTCTGCAATACCCCGCCATACTCTGCAATACCCCGCCATACTCTGCAATACCCCGCCATACTCTGCAATACCCCGCCATACTCTGCAATACCCCGCCATACTCTGCAATACCCCGCCATACCCTGCAATACCCCGCCATACCCTGCAATACCCCGCCATACCCTGCAATACCCCGCCATACCCTGCAATACCCCGCCATACCCTGCAATACCCCGCCATACCCTGCAATACCCCGCCATACCCTGCAATACCCCGCCATACCCTGCAATACCCCGCCATACCCTGCAATACCCCGCCATACCCTGCAATACCCCGCCATACCCTGCAATACCCCGCCATACCCTGCAATACCCCGCCATACTCTGCAATACCCCGCCATACTCTGCAATACCCCGCCATACTCTGCAATACCCCGCCATACTCTGCAATACCCCGCCATACTCTGCAATACCCCGCCATACTCTGCAATACCCCGCCATACTCTGCAATACCCCGCCATACTCTGCAATACCCCGCCATACTCTGCAATACCCCGCCATACTCTGCAATACCCCGCCATACTCTGCAATACCCCGCCATACTCTGCAATACCCCGCCATACCCCGCCATGCTGAGCCATGCTCGGCTGTACTTGGCCTCTGTATGTGGCCAGGCTGTGGAAGTCTCACACATGTGGTATCGCCGTACTCAGGAGGAGCAGGAGAATCTATTTTGGGGTGTCATTTTTGCTTTGTGTACATGCTATGTGTTAGAAATATTGTATAAATGGACAACTTTGTGTTAAAAAAAAAAAAAAATACGTTTTAACCACTTCCCGCCCGCCGACTGTCATACAACGTCCTTGACTTTGTGCGGGGATATCTGAATAAAGCCTGCAGCTACAGGCATCATTCAGATATCAGCTTTTTCAGCCGGCGATTCCCTACACCATAAGAACGATCATAGCGGCTGTTCCACTGCTTGATCGTTCTTACGGGAGGCGAGAGGGGATGTCCCCCCTCCCGCCGCACTCCGCTGCTTCTACCGACTCACCGCTACGATCGAAGCCAGGATCGTTTTTTTTTTTTTTTTATTATTTCAGGCTTCCAAGCCTAGAGGTGAGATGTGGGGTCTTATTGACCCCATATCTCATTGTAAAGAGGACCTGTCATGCCATATTCCAATTACAAGGGATGTTTACATTCCTTGTAATAGGAATAAAAGTGGTCAAAATTTTTTTTTTTTGTAAAAAAGCATCAAACAAAAATAAATAAAGTAAAATGAACAATAAAAAAAAAAAATTTTTAAAGCACCCCTGTCCCTGTGTGCTTGCATGCAGAAGCGAACGCATATATAAGTCCCGCCCACATATGAAAACGGTGTTCAAACCACACATGTGAGGTATCACTGCGATCGGTAGAGCGAGCGCAAAAATTTTGGCCCTAGACCTCCTCTGTAACTCAAAACATGTAACCAGTAAAAAATTTTAAAGCGTCGCCTATGGGGATTTTTGAGTAGCAAAGTTTGGCGCCATTCCACAAGCGCGTGCAATTTTGAAAGGTGACATGTTGGGTATCTATTTACTCGGCGTAACTTCATCTTTCACATTATGCAAAAACATTGGGCTAAATTTACTGTTTTGGTTTTTGTAAAGCACAAAACAGTTTTTTTTTCCAAAAAAAAGCGTTAAAAAAATTGCTGCGCAAATACCGTGTGAGATAAAAAGTTGCAACGACCGCCATTGTATTCTCTAGGGTCTTTGCTAAAAAAAACATATATAATGTTTTGGGGTTCTATGTAATTTTCTAGCTAATAAATGATGATTTTTACATGTAGGAGAGAAATGTCAGAATTGGCCTGGGCACTCCAGAATGCCTGAAGGTGCTCCCCTGCATGTTGGGCCTCTGTATGTGGCCACGCTGTGTAAAAGTCTCACACATGTGGTATCGTCGTACTCGGGAGTAATAGCAGAATGTGTTTTGGGGTGTAATTTGTGGTATGCATATGCTGTGTGTGAGAAATAACCTGCTAATATGACAATTTTGTGAAAAAAAAAAAAGTAAAAAAAAAAAAACTTGATTTGCAAAGAATTGTGGGAAAAAATGACAACTTCAAAAAACTCACCATGCATCTTTCTAAATACCTTGGAATGTCTTCTTTCCAAAAAGGGGTCATTTGGGGGGTATTTGTACTTTTCTGGCATGTTAGGGTCTCAAGAAATTAGATAGGCCGTCAGTACTTCAGGTGTGATCAATTTTCAGATATTCGCACCATAGCTTGTGGACGCTATAACTTTTACAAAGACCAAATAATATCCACCGATTTGGGTTATTTTTACCAAAGATATGTAGCGGTATAAATTTTGGCCAAAATATATGAAGAAAAATTACTAATTTGCAAAATTTTATAACAGAAATGAAGAAAAATTTATTTTTTTACAGAATTTTCGGTCTTTTTTCTTTTATAGCGCAAAAAATAAAGAACCCAGTGGTGATTAAATACCACCAAAATAAAGCTCTATTTGTGTGAAAAAAAGGACAAAAATTTCATATGGGTACAGTGTTGCATGACTGAGTAATTGTCATTCAAAATGTGAGAGCACCAAAAGCTGAAAATTGGTCTGGTTAGGAAGGGGGTTTAAGTGCCCAGTGGTCAAGTGGTTAAACTTCTACTGAGACTGATTTCAAACAATCTATTTTACCACGAGAATAATCTATCACGATGCCTCTACAGATGTCGCAGTGGGGGAGATTTACTAAAACCGGTGCCCACAGAATCTGGTGCGGATGTGCATAGTAGCTTCAGCAAGCTTTGGCAATAAAACCTAGAAGCTGATTGGTTACTGTGCAAAGCTGCACCAGATTCTGTGTATATCAGTTTTAATAAATCCCAGTGTGTCCATATACATACTGTTATAATCCAACCATTATTGGCCAGTTCATCATCCACTGGGCGCTTCCAACCCTTCACCTGATTGGGCAATCCCTAACCTATCTCCTTTCAAATGTATAAGTAATTATATCATACAGGGGTCTGCCAACGAATCAATATGATTTATATCTAATGGGTCCTTGTCATTTTTGTTAACGTTTGTCTATAAATGTAAAATTTTTTTGTAGTATTGGAAGGAGAGGGGAAGCTTTTTTGTTGCTTTCTGTTTTGGCTTCACATACACTTTAGGAGAGACTGTAAAATCACATTCAATCATATTTGGACACCTATACTATCACAAAAAACAATTTGTAAGAATTCGCGAAGCGTATTTACTACGGATTAAATCAACAATTTCAAATATCCATATAAAAATACTTCTATGTATATATTGTGCTATGCTCGACCTCATAGGGAACAAAGTGAACACCATCTATAGCCAGCAAAAAAGAATGGCTATTTTTTATAAGAGTTCTAAAAGTAGAATTGCATGGTTCTTGCCTCTGTACCATGGATAACACATTTTTTTGTATGCTTTTACAGCTCCTACGCAAGTGTCCAAAAATGAGAGAGATTCTTGTTAAAGATCTGCAAAGCCACCCATTTTTTAGGAGCGTAGACTGGGTGGAACTGGAGCCTGGTGAGGTATGCCCGCCAATCACCATGAGCACAGTAAGTATATGAATCACACATGGGTCCAGTGCATTGTCCAATGTTCTGCTTTCTATATTCTCCCAGCACCTGAGTGTGCATAACCATTTCTAATAGAAAGACCATCATTGTACATAGTCTTCACTAATAATGTTTCTTCTCTTTATAGAGCCCCCCAGACCTGACGACAGAGATGCCAATGGAGGACATCATAGATCCTGCCTTGTGGGTTCTCTTTCACCCACAGCAGATGGGGAGAAATGAAAAGGCCACAGGTGTCATCAGCTCCCCCTGCAAATGTTGCAGGACTATGGTTTGTTCCCCCCCACCCCACTTATCTACACCAGTGGTGTGTTGGAAAAGCTACATGGGGAGGTTTCAGGCTGGTACTTTTATTTAGGTAAGTGTTGAACTGGCTATAAGGGGAGATTGGAGGCCAGTATTTTTATTCAGGCGTGTGCTGGACCAGCTAAGCTATATAGGGAGGTTGGAGGCTGGTACTTTTATTTAGGCGTGTGTTGGACTGACTGGCTATAAGGGGAGGTTGGAGGCCAGTAATATTTTTTTTGGACATGGGTTGTCTCAGCTAAAAGGGGAGGTTGGAGGCTGAGACATTTTTTCAGGTGTGTGTTGGACTGACTATAGGGAAAGGTTGGAGGCTTGTACTTATTTTCAGTCATGTGTTGGGCCAGCTATAGGGGGCAGGTCGAAGGCTGGTAAATTGTTTAGGCATGTATTGGACTGGCTATAGGGGGAGGTCAAAGGCCAGTATTTCTTTTAGGTGTGTGTTAGATCAGCTATGATTGGAGGCTGTCACTTTTATCTAGGCATGTGTTGAACTGGCTATAAGGGTAGGTTGGAGGCCAGTATTTTGTTTTTAGGCATGTGTTGGATCAGCTATAGGGTAGGTTGGAGGATGGTATTTTTTTCAGGCATGTGTTGGATTGGCTATAGGGGGAGGTTAGAGGCCAGTATTTTTATTCAGATGTACATTAGACCGGGTACAAGGGGAGGTTGGAGGATGGTATTTGTTTAAGCATATATTGGACTGGCTATAGCAGGGCTCCTCAGGCCCGCCAGGGTGATTTACCTGGCCCGTGGACTGCCCCTTCCATAAGATTGCAGCACTTGCACTTCCCTCCCCTCTGGCACCTTATTCACACAAGACAGGAAACATGACAGGCCCGGACAAAGGACTGGACTTTTCATGTTAAGAAGTGGGTGTTACTAGACAGCGGGGAGGTCCCAGCAATCAATCACCTGCTTCTAACATGAAAAGTCCCGCCCTTTCTCTGGACCTGTCATGTTTACTGTCTTGTGTAAATAAGGTAGCAGAGGGGAGGGGAGTGCTGATACTTTTTTCAGATGTGTGTTAGACTGACTATAGAGGGAGGTTGGAGGCTTGTACTTATTTTCAGTCATGTGTTGGGCCAGCTCTAGGGGGAGGTCGAAGGCTGGTATATTGTTTAGGCATGTTTTGGACTGGCTATAGGGGGAGGTCAGGGGCATATATTTTTTTTATGTGTGTGTTGGATAAGCTATGATTGGAGGCTGGCACTTTTATTTAGGCATGTATTGGACTGGCTATAACGGTAGGTTGGAGGCCAGTATTTTGTTTTTAGGAATGTGTTGGATCAGCCTTAGGATGGTATTTTATTGGTTGGACTAGGAAAGTTAGAATCCACAAACTATGGTATAAATCTGAAAACTGATCAATCCCGATGTACTGACAGGCTATCTCATTTCTTGAGGCCCGAAAATGCCAGAACAGTACAAATATCCTCCAAATGAACCCCTTTTGGAAAGCAGACAGTCCAAGGTATTTAGTAAACGGCATGGGGAGTTTTTTGAAGTTATAATTTTTTGTCCTATTTTTTTTTTTCCCGCAATTTTTTTACATACTGTCACCAGTACAGCGTCATACGACTGGTGTGGCGGTGATCGGGGACACTGAATGGTTACAAGTATGTAATTCTTAATTTTTTTTAATACATTATTTTTACTTAGAGTGACCACAGCAACGCTGTACTACTCTGAGGAGATGATCAGGGATTTTTTGGGTTGCTTATAAAACATTTTACAGTTATAAGCAACCCATTTTTTTCTGAATGAAAACTACTCATTCAGTGCTTACTATTGTGACACAGCTAATCACATGGCACGGTACAGATGGGCAGTGATTGGCCCTGCCTGTACCATGTGATGACTGTGAGAGTAACCATTTAAGATCCCCATTAGAGTAGCGGGTAAAATGTCCAACAGGATTGGTAATGCGACCGAGTGCACACCTTGCTCCATACTGTTGTGCAAGATGTGAGGGAGTTGTTTGGAAAGGAGTTTGGGTATTACCAAGCAGAGGCTGGCGGGGGCCAGTGTAGAGGAGGGTGGAGACACGGAGGCACAGGAGCCAGAGGTAGGTAGCTGAGTGACAGACAGAAGGAGGAGTAGAGAGAAGAGTGCTAGGGAGGCTAGTCCTGAGTTGGTACACCCCAACAAACATGCCAAGTTGCATGAGGTTGGGGAGATCAGCTCAGGGGTGGTAGTGCTGGAGCAGGCGCCCTCCCCTAGCTGTCAGGGGAATGACTGTTCTTGTAAGGAGGGGGCAAGGGTAGGCAGGTATTGGTGGTAGGGGACTCCATTAGAAGAACAGATAGGGTAATCTGCCACAGACTGTGATCGCCGAACGTTATGTTGTTTAATGGGTGTTCGGGTTCGACACATCACAGATCGGATGGACAAATTATTTGGCGGGGCAGGGGAGGACCCAGCTGCCATGGTACACGTTGGTACCAATGACAAAGAAAGAGGAAGGTGGAGCGTCCTAAAAAATTACTTCAGGAACTTAGGAGCTAAATTGAAGAGAAAGACCTCCAAGGGGGTATTCTCAGAGACACTGCCAGTACCTCGAGCCACACCAGAGAAGCAGCAGGAGATTAGGGTAATTAACAAGTGGCTGAGGAACTGTTATAGGAAGGAGGGTTTTGGGTTCCTGAAGAACTGGGCTGACTTTTCAGTCGGTTACTGGCTCTTTAGTAGGGACAGGCTGCACCTTAATGGGGAGGGTGCAGCTCCGTTTGGAACAAAGATGGCCAAGAAGTTGGAGAGGCTTTTAAACTAGGCATTGGGGGGTTCAGAGCAAGTGATAGCTGGCAGTAAGAATACGACAGAGGAATAGTGGAGTCGTATCCATAACAACAGGAAGTATGTGTTAATACGCTCTTCCAGTTGCTTTTTTTGCTTTAGATATTGATACCTTTTTGGCTGGTGTAGCCTACATGGCGTTTCTTGTGGATGTTTGCAGCTTGCTCATGCTGGGATGCACGCCCACTCATCTGCTGCTCTCCAGACAGTTTCAGTCACTTTGGGAGTCCCCATTGATTTTATTCCTTGCGTTTCCTTTTTTGTTTTTTGTATTGTGAGTATTAGAATGGTTACATATATTATATACTAAATGTATACTCTTATATTGCTTGCTATGTTCACATTGAACTCTATAGTGTGATTATCATGTGACTATGTTTACATTTCAGACAATGAGAATTAAAGTCACCAAGACATATCCTTTCCTGATGAATGAATATACATTGTTCATTCCGAAACATGTTGGGCTATACGCAAGAAAATAGGATTTTTTTAACTTACCGTAAAATCCATTTCTCTGAGTTCGTTGACAGACACAGCCTTCTATCTTCATAACAATAAGGTTAAATCGCCTCCGCAGGAGTAGGACTAGGCAGAACAAAAAAACAAAACACTTGGCCACTCCCATGGGCCATCCACAGTCAGTATATAACCCCCTCCCTGCTCTAGGTATTTAGTTTAGTAGAAAGCAGTAATAGAAGTATCAAAAGAACTCCATTGGAGGGGTGGGTGCTGTGTCTGTCAAAGAACTCAGAGAAATGGATTTTACAGTAAGTAAAAAATCCTATTTTCTCATTCGTTCATTGACAGACACAGCCTTCTATCTTCATAACTATAGGGACGTCCCAAAGCAGTGCCAACATGAGGGGTGGGAAAACGAAAAATCCCAAGGCTAATACAAGAGCCAACCAGGTAACAGGAACTTCATCCAGGACAAGCTGGAACCCAACCTGAACGACACCCCTTCAAGAGGGACTAGACCCTCTAAACAGCAGCCTGTAAAAAAACTTGCGGCCAAAAGAGGCATCCGCAGATGCCAAACCATCTACTTCGTAGAACTTGTGAAAATGTACACCGACGACCAGTAGCCGCCTTGCCAACTTTCGCAACGGCCAACTGATGACAGAAGGCCCAAGAAGCATGTGCTATAACCGGGAAAGGAGGAAACCGATCCCTGACAGGATAGCCCAGAGACATCTGTCTGATCCATCCAGATCAACAGACTCAGTGGCTGGCAAATACATCCGAATCCCCCAAAACACATCCCAGCCAGATAAAGCCAATTCCTTGGGATGTGCTGACCAGGGACACAAGAAGCCAACCCAATGTCCTTGTTCAAATGGAAATCCAAGGACGGAACCATGTAAAAAAGGACGAAGCACCACCTTAACCTGGGTAAGGTGAACGACAAGATAACTCCACCATTCACAACACCCGAGTAGAAGTGATAGCCAAGAGGTCACCTTCCAAGACAGAGTAAGCAGTGAAACCTCACGAATATATTGAGAGACAGATATAGAGGCCTTTGGAGAACCAAAAACACCAAGTTCAGATCCCACGGCGGTGGAAGAAACCACCCCGGTGGAAACAGACGTCTAACCCCTAGCACAAAAAGGCATGCACCAGGGAGTGCGAGACCAGGAGATGCTGAAGACTGCCCAGGCCGACACCTGGCCCTCTATGGTACTTAAGGCCTATTCTTGCTCATCCCTCCGTAAATGGAAGTAGGAAAAACGGAGCCATTTAAAAAGGAACAAGGACAAATCTGATGAAACTCGGCCCAGAGAAAGGCCCACCCTGTGGCCCAACCCTAGCCAACTGAGGTATCCGTCTGACAGCATTCCACTCCTGGAATGCGTTCATTGGAAAGGGCCGGAACTAGACATTCTGCCCACCGGAGGAGCATACTGGCCACAGCCAGGGTCGCCAACAGCCTTTTTGGCCCACCCTGGTGAGGGACATAAGCTACCGCTGTTGCCTTGTCCGATTGGATCCGTACTGGGAGCCCCCGAAGCTGAGCCGTCCATGATCCAGACCTAGTCTGATCAATTGAATTTCCAGGATATTACACGGTAGTCTGGATTCCACCAATGTCCAACGACCCTGAGCCAAGCTCAGTCCCAGGACATCTTCCCACCCGGACAGACTGGGATTGGTGGATACCCTGTTCAATACAAGGGGAGAAAGGATCTTCCCCACTGAAGAACCTGAGAAATAAGCCCCCAGACTAGAAAACCTCTGGTTTCCTGACTCAGCCGAATCCGATTGTTCAGAGACCTTGGGTATTTGTCCCATTATACCAGGATCTCCCCGAAGAGAGCCTACATAGAACTGTGCAAATGATCTTGCCTCAAAAAAGGGTAGATACCATCAGACCCGACCTCCACATGTGGATCCGCAGAGGAGCCTACCTGCCGGATAGCAAATGAAACAAACACCACATGCCACTTCTGGAGTCTGTCCAGGGGAAGAAACACTCTGGCCAGAGCTGAAGCCCGGTCAGGATAAGATAAATCAACGTTCTGGCCAGACCAAAGCAGACTTCGATAGTATAGACGCCAACTGAAATCAGAGAAAGTCTGTATAGATACTACATTACTCCTCGGGGTAATCGAGAATTCGGTGCAGAAGATCGCCCAGGCATCCCAGGACCTTCAACCCCCACTGACGTAACCCTGCCAGATCCGGGGCCAACACCTCGTGAACACCCGAGAAGTGGTGGCCAGATCAAAAGGACCACACCACGCTCCGATAATGCTCTGCACCCACAGCAGACGGAGGAAGTGCTGGAGTCGAGCACCAAACAGAATGCTTAAGTATTCGTGATGTCGTAGAAGTCAGAAAGACCCCACGATGGAGTGCCACCGCTGCGTGGACGGACTCCATCCTGAACTCCTGTACCCACACAAGGCAGGTCAGGGCCTTGAGGTCCAGAACTAGTGTACCCTGCCCGCCATCTTTTAGACTGTGCACAGGTTCGAATAAAACCCGACACTGTTCCCAGCAGGGAACCGGGACAATCACACTCTGCAGCAACGGGGCTTGCACAGCCCCCTGCGGAGGACAGCAAGCAGTCTGGCGACAGACGACCATTGGAAGCAACAAACTGGAGGAACACAGCCGGAAAACTCTTATTACCGGCAGTGTTAATTTCATATTAATTTAAAGGATCGGATCATTACATTTTTTTTTTTTTTAAATAACAAACATGTTATACTTACCTCCACTGTGCAGCTCATTTTGCACAGAGTGGCCCCGAACCTGGTCTTCTGGGGTCCCTCGGCGGCTGTCTCGGCTCCCCCTGCAAGGACTCCACACCTTCATGCGAGCTCCCTCGCATGGTGTTGAGTGCTTGCGGGCATGCTCCTGTGATACAGCCAGCGGCCATAGCCGCTCACTGTATCACTCGGCCCCGCCCCCCGGCGCGCCGCATCATTGGATGTGATTGACAGCAGCACGAGCCAATGGCTGCGCTGCTTTCAATCCATCCACTGTAACCAATCAAGGCTGGGTGACGAAGAGGATGTCGGGGGCGAGCGCGGGACTTTCAAGGGGTCAGGTAAATAAAACGGGGGGGCTGGGGGGGCCGGTATTGCCAGATGTTTTTTCACCTTAATGCATAGAATAGACAAATATACGACTAAAACTAAAATGACATTTTAGTCAAAAGACTAAGACTAAAACTAAATTGAAATTTGACGTCAAAATTAACACTGGTCTGTAGTGCATGTTCATACCGCAATACCATAAATACCAATACCATAAATAACATATTAGATTTTTCACTCCAGCAGTACATAACGAGTTTGGAAATTGTAGAGAAATGCTTGAATAATGCATTATAATTTAACTACACCCATTAGGTTTTAGTCAACTAAAATGTCCTGCAGATTTAGTCGACTAAATATGACTAAAACTAAAACAATTGCAGAAGACTAAAATGCCATTTTAGTCCTAAGACTAAAACTAAATCGAAATTTGCTGCCAAATTTAACACTGATTACAGGACAAACTCAAGATGCAACATGAAGTCATTCAGAGTAACCCCCCAAAATACATGTCTATGCACCACTGAGGCAACAGACTCAGCAACCAGGGGAACTGCAGCCAAGAGGCATAGCGGACAAACCGCAGGATAGGTCCCCAAGCAGCAAAGGCAGGGGGATTCTGCTCCCCCTCCAGGTATGCCAGCTGGGCCCTCAAAGCCAGAGATTCCTCTATTGGAGCCATGGTTGCCTCTAGGAGCCTAGAGACAGAGGGTTCACTACTGGTGTAACAGTCCCCTTCTGAAGGGGGGACTCCCTAAAGGGGTACCTTACAGCCAGCGTTTCTGGAAAGCAAAAGGCACTTTGGACACTCCCAGTCTTCATGAACAAATTTGTCAAAATAAGAGAGAGAAGGGAACACTTTTACCACGCAAGACGGTTTATCCTAGAGGGTACCGGCCCTCCCCCGCATCCCCCATCTTGAAAGGTTCCTGCACAGATGAAAGTGCGACAACCAGCACCCCTTTGAGCCCTTCTGCCATCATCCTCACTCCTCCTGACAGGATAGAGAGCGTGGCCACCAGCCCGCAAGGTGGCCACCTCCTGCGGCAGAATCAGATAGGATTGTTCAACAGGGGAGGGCAGGAGTGCCCTATACTAGGCTATCTGCCTAAGCGCTACACCAAAAAGTCAGGGGGGGGGGGGTTTGGGGGCCCCCCCACCAGGACCTCCCCTCCGAGGTCCACATAGAGGGTGTCAACTGAGGCCCCTCACAGGGGGCACAGCCCCCGCAGCGCCAGCCGCCGAAGCCGTGGCCTAGTGGGCCACAAAAGCGGTGGGCTAAATTTCTGGCGGACCATGGGGGGACCGGACTGGCGAGAGCTGGTAGGCCGCAAAAGCCACGGGCTAAATTTTTGGACACCCGCCGCAAGCACTGGACTGACCCTGAGCCGTGGATGGACGCGCGGCCAGTAGATTGCAAAGCCACGGCCTCGGGGGGTGGGGGGCGGACCGTCAAGAGCCGGTAGGCCCCAAAAGCCAAGGACTACATTTTTGGTCGCCCGCCGCAAGCATGCGGGCGTACCGGACTGACCCTGAACGGACCTCGGCCGGTGGGCTGCAAAGCTGCGGCCCAAATTTCCACCCGCGAGTAGGGGGACTGGACCGATCCTAGCTGGTAGGCCACGAAGCCGTGGCCTAAAATTAGTCCCAGGACCCCCGATCACCCTCCTCCCAGGCCTAACCACCAGATACCCCCCAAAACGAAACCCGAGGGTGGAAAAAAGGGGTCGTGTGTACCAAAAAGTCCCTAGGCCGGAAGCCTGGGCTTCACCCGGGAAAGAGGGGGGGTGGAGGAGAACCCCAGAGGGACCGACCACCCCAGGGAGCACCCGCGTCCCACACCTCTCCGAGGAAGGAGAGGAGGGGACTATTTACCTCAGTGAAATGCGCGGGTAACTCTCCCGGAAAGATCCTCCTCGCCACCGAAGTGGAGGGGCTGTCGGCCATGAGGAACGCTGCGACACAGGCCGAGACCCGATCGTTTGCGACCTTGCGAGACGTTTAACCCCTGTCCAGTGGGGGTATGTCGCGGCCTACCTAGCGCGTAGCTGCGGTCTGCACGCGCTCGCTGGCCAGACTGGGGTGACCCCTGGACCAAGTGTCCAGTCCATCGCCCAGCCCAGCAGTTGATTGAAGATCTCACCGGAAAAAATCCAGGAAAATAAAAAAATAAACAAAAATTCCCAGGACTAGCGATCCCAGCAGGGAACTAAGTCCTTACTCCTGACTAGGCAGAAAAAAAACTGAATACCTAGAGCAGGGAGGGGGTTATATACTGACTGGGGACGGCCCATGGGAGTGGCCAAGTGTTTTTTTTTTTTTTGTTCTGCCTTGCCCTACTACTGCGGAGGCGATATAACCCTATCGTTATGAAGATAGAAGGCTGTGTCTGTCAACGAACGAATGAGAAATCCCTATTGACTGACCACAACTCGTCTCTGGCAGCACAGGGCATACTTGCCTTTTGTTGGGTTTGAAAAATATGTTTTCATGTACCGTATTTGCCGGCATATAAAAAGGGGACTGGGCATATAAGTTGACCCCTAATTTTCCATTTAAAACGTTGGTTTTGTGCTATACTCGCTGTATAAGACGACCCCCTTCCGACTAGTCTGTCAGCCTACTGGATGTGCGGTAATACCGTATGTTCAGTAGCTTCGGTAACATACTGTCTCACAGTATACCGTGCTTAGCCATAGCCAGTGTATACTGTATGTATACAGTATTACCACACATTCAGCGAGCATCCAGAGGGCTGACATCCAGCGGTTGGCTGGCGTATAAGACGACCCCTGCTTTTTGGCCGGTGTAAAAGGTTGTCTTATACGCCGGAAAATACAGGTACAACCATTTTTTCTAATTTTATACTGTGCGTTTTACATCATTTGCCTTGTTGGCCATGTCTATATACAAATACGTTTTTATGTTTTGTATTATTAAAAATGGCATTATATTGCCTTTTACTATAAAATTATCTTTATGACCATTTCTGCCTAAAAAGTCCAAGGGGGCTGCTCTATGGTGTAGGTGTACAAACCTTTTGTATATTTAGGATGTCGGCAGTCCAAACACAAATATATCTTAATTTCTTCATTACTATCCATAACATCTAATCCCAGGGGTTAATGAGGTACCAAATCAAAAACGAAGCCTGAGAAATCATATCGAGGAAAAAACATGCACCAATACAAAACCCAGGGGAATGTTCACAAATGCCAGGAGCCTAGTCAATAAACTGGAGGAACTGGAGCCGCTATTACACGAGGAGGGTGTGGACTTCAGAATAACAGAAACTTGACAGCTCACATGACTGGCTGGTTTGACAGCTCACATGACTGGCTGGCAAACATCCAGGTAGAAGAGGGGAAGGGTTGTGTCTATATAATCAGGAATAGATCTAGTTAATGATGAAATGCATCAGAGAGTGGCCTACCAGTGACGACATCACGCATGCCTGATCGCTTACCATCGGTAGGTAGTGTTTGAAGCCAACAGCCTGCTGCTCTTCCGTTATACAAAACAAATGCCTTTTCTATGAACGTAATTGTAGCCATCTTTTGAAATTTTTTTATATCATGATGGGCTTCACTATTGGAGTTTTCCTTTTTTTTTTTTTTCATCATTATGAGTGTCCCTTATACGAGCTGTGATCCATATGACAGTTACCCGCCTGGATAAACTTGCCGCTGCCTGTTTTACCATAATAAATTATGGTCTTGGACATCTGGTAAGAAGCCTGAGTGTGAGGGTGCTGCTGGTGACAGATCTCTTTACTTTCACTCTGCATGAATCATTCCTTCATTGGATTGTTTTGCGCTTATGGACGGTTTTTGATTTTTTGTGTTGCAATATTAACCATTTCAGCCCTGGAAGGATTTACCCTCTTAATGACCAGGCCATCTTTTGTGATACGGCACTGCGTCGCTTTAACTGACAACTGCGTCCACCTGTGCCACCTCATCTGTGCCCACCTGTGCCAATCAGTGCCCAGCTGTGCCGCCTGATCAGTACCCATCTGTGCAATCGGTGCCCATCTGTGCCACCTCATCAGTGCCCACCACCTGTGCCACCTCATCAGTGCCCACCTGTGCCACCTCATCAGTGCCCACCTGTGCCACCTCATCAGTGCCCACCTGTGCCACCTCATACGTGCAATCAATCAGCGCACATCTGTGCAATCAATTAGTGCACATCTGTGCCGCCTCATCAGTGCCACCTCATCAGTGCCTATCAGTGCAGGCTTAGCACACACCTGTGTAGTCGCATCACCACCAGCAACCATGTCCAAAAGATGCTTTTCCGCCGAGGAGGCGTACCAAATACTTTCCCAGGCCGACGAGAGCAATGGGGAGCTCTCTTTTTTGGATTCCCTTTCAGACTCCGATTCTGATGTAAATTATGAGCCAGTCCTCAGTAGTGAAACACTGAGTGACTCAGAGGAGGAAGATATTCGGCCCGCCAAATGAAGGCATTCTGGTGAGGAGGCAGTGCCATCCACCAGCACCGCAGTGCCATCCATCAGCACCGCAGTGCCTCAGCAAGAAAGGGCAAGGACCCATGCCAGCCTTCCCTATGCCCTTCAGAACCCCTTGTGGCTTCCTCCTAATTCAGGAAAAGCCAACATTCCCCCTTTCACTGCCCAGCCAGAAGTCCAGGTGGACACAGAGAATTTTTCCCCAATCAATTTTTTTGATTTCATTTTTTACAGAGGACATGCGCTATCAACAATTGTGGCCCAGTGCAACCTTTATGCACAGCAATTTATTTTAAATAATCCAACGTCCTATTATGCCCGTCCCTACGAGTGGAGAGACCTAACCGTGGAGGAGTTGAAGGTTTTTTTAGGCCTCACATTTTGTATCGGACTCACAAAAAAAAAAAACACTTTGATGTCCTATTGGCCAACCCACCCCATCCACCACATGCCAATCTTCTCCAAGATAATGCCCAGAACCAGATACCTCATGATAATGAGGTTCCTTCATTTTAATGATAATACCCAGTGCCCTCCCCGAAATGACCCAAATTATGACAGGCTTTTCAAAATTCAGCCACTTCTAAATTATTTTTGTGAAGTATTCCCCCACCTATGTGTGGATGAGTCCACTGTTAAATTTAGTGGCAGGCTTGAAATCAAACAATTTATTCCCAGCAAAAGGGCCCACTATGGGGTGAAGGTATACAAATTATGTGACCGAGTCACAGGGTACATATATGCCTTCAAAGTGTACGAAGGGAAGGACAACCAGCTGCAACCTCCTAATTGCCCAGACTACTTGGGATCAAGCGGGAAAATTGTTTGGGACCTCATATACCCCCTACTGGAGAAAGGCTACCATTTATACGTAGACAACTTCTACACATCTCTGTCCCTGTTCCACAACCTTCACCGGAAGAAGACACCAGCATGTGGCACCGTAAAAAAGAACTAGAAGGGCTTTCCTCAAAGTCTTGTCAATAAGAAGTTGCGAAAAGAAGAAAACGGCAAGTCTGCAAAACAAGGAGATTTTGGCAGTGAAGTGGAGGGACAAAAAGGGATGTCTACATGTTGTCTTCGATCCTCAATGATACCTTCGTGGAAATCCCCAGAAGGAATAGCCTAATACAAAAACCAAAATGCATCTAGGAATATTATTTGTTCATGGGGGAGTCGACTTCAATGACCAAATGTTGGAACCATACCTTGCCACAAGACGGACATACCATTGGTATAAAAAAGTCGCAATTTATTTTTTTCAATTAGCCATATATAACTCATATGTAATTTACTGCAACTCCACCCAAAACCCCAAACGCTTCCTTGGCTACCAGGAGGAAGTTTTCACTTTATTCCCGAACGGTTTACCAGAAAATATCTGCTCAGATGTTCTTAGTCGACTCTCCGAAACCCACTTTCCCGATAAAATCCCTCCCAAACCAACAGGCCAACGTAGTCAAAAATAAAATGTAAGGTGTGTACCAGGGCAGGAGTCAGAAGAGACACATCCCAACCAGGCCTCTGCATAGGTGAATGTTTTCTCCGTTACCATACTTCAATAAATTATTAGTGAAGTATGGTAAACTTAAACCTCAGTTCTTGCCTTCACACACCTT
>NW_027362602.1:0-44475 GCF_042186555.1 Aquarana catesbeiana
ATAGCTGCGACTGAGGCTAGTTTGCCAGCAGGCACCCAGAAAGCCCCTCCATAACCTGGTGGAGGCGTGCCCCTGACCGGGGGGTGCTAGAGTGACGATTCCAACTCATACTTACCTGGCAGGGGAGATACCATGATCATGAAGGTGGTTCTCCCAGGGCGAGGCTCGGCCATTGCACTCCGGCTGTGCTGACCCCTGCGATTTCCTCAAATGCAGGAAACTCGACTGCATAATTTGTGGTAGTGGGGGACTGCGTTCGCGCTTTCCCCTGATTATTCCTGGTCAAAAGACAGCTTGACGAAAGAAACTACGGGGCCTTTATCGTTTCTACAAGGTTTCCTCCAGCCACCTGTTCCTGTCTCAGGTGGGGTCTGTGCGGGGCCTTCTACGAGGGTTCAACGCGTCAGCCACTTGTCCTGCATCAAACCCATATCTGTATGCTGCATGCTTTCCCTATCCCTATGCTATGGGCTCGCCGCGGGCCTAGTTTCGCAGAACAAAGCTGCCTCGTGCCTGGATGCTTAGTCGCCGCCCCTCTATGCAAATATATGTGTGCTGCAGTGTAGCTTGGGAGCCTGGTTGTAAACCCCTTGCGTGCATAAAGACATTTTCAGAGGCTTCCCAGGAGGGCTACCAAAAAGGAACCAATACGCCTGACTGTTCACAGGGATAATGTGCCTTGCTGATGGAATAGCTGCGACTGAGGCTAGTTTGCCAGCAGGCACCCAGAAAGCCCCTCCATAACCTGGTGGAGGCGTGCCCCTGACCGGGGGGTGCTAGAGTGACGATTCCAACTCATACTTACCTGGCAGGGGAGATACCATGATCATGAAGGTGGTTCTCCCAGGGCGAGGCTCGGCCATTGCACTCCGGCTGTGCTGACCCCTGCGATTTCCTCAAATGCAGGAAACTCGACTGCATAATTTGTGGTAGTGGGGGACTGCGTTCGCGCTTTCCCCTGATTATTCCTGGTCAAAAGACAGCTTGACGAAAGAAACTACGGGGCCTTTATCGTTTCTACAAGGTTTCCTCCAGCCACCTGTTCCTGTCTCAGGTGGGGTCTGTGCGGGGCCTTCTACGAGGGTTCAACGCGTCAGCCACTTGTCCTGCATCAAACCCATATCTGTATGCTGCATGCTTTCCCTATCCCTATGCTATGGGCTCGCCGCGGGCCTAGTTTCGCAGAACAAAGCTGCCTCGTGCCTGGATGCTTAGTCGCCGCCCCTCTATGCAAATATATGTGTGCTGCAGTGTAGCTTGGGAGCCTGGTTGTAAACCCCTTGCGTGCATAAAGACATTTTCAGAGGCTTCCCAGGAGGGCTACCAAAAAGGAACCAATACGCCTGACTGTTCACAGGGATAATGTGCCTTGCTGATGGAATAGCTGCGACTGAGGCTAGTTTGCCAGCAGGCACCCAGAAAGCCCCTCCATAACCTGGTGGAGGCGTGCCCCTGACCGGGGGGTGCTAGAGTGACGATTCCAACTCATACTTACCTGGCAGGGGAGATACCATGATCATGAAGGTGGTTCTCCCAGGGCGAGGCTCGGCCATTGCACTCCGGCTGTGCTGACCCCTGCGATTTCCTCAAATGCAGGAAACTCGACTGCATAATTTGTGGTAGTGGGGGACTGCGTTCGCGCTTTCCCCTGATTATTCCTGGTCAAAAGACAGCTTGACGAAAGAAACTACGGGGCCTTTATCGTTTCTACAAGGTTTCCTCCAGCCACCTGTTCCTGTCTCAGGTGGGGTCTGTGCGGGGCCTTCTACGAGGGTTCAACGCGTCAGCCACTTGTCCTGCATCAAACCCATATCTGTATGCTGCATGCTTTCCCTATCCCTATGCTATGGGCTCGCCGCGGGCCTAGTTTCGCAGAACAAAGCTGCCTCGTGCCTGGATGCTTAGTCGCCGCCCCTCTATGCAAATATATGTGTGCTGCAGTGTAGCTTGGGAGCCTGGTTGTAAACCCCTTGCGTGCATAAAGACATTTTCAGAGGCTTCCCAGGAGGGCTACCAAAAAGGAACCAATACGCCTGACTGTTCACAGGGATAATGTGCCTTGCTGATGGAATAGCTGCGACTGAGGCTAGTTTGCCAGCAGGCACCCAGAAAGCCCCTCCATAACCTGGTGGAGGCGTGCCCCTGACCGGGGGGTGCTAGAGTGACGATTCCAACTCATACTTACCTGGCAGGGGAGATACCATGATCATGAAGGTGGTTCTCCCAGGGCGAGGCTCGGCCATTGCACTCCGGCTGTGCTGACCCCTGCGATTTCCTCAAATGCAGGAAACTCGACTGCATAATTTGTGGTAGTGGGGGACTGCGTTCGCGCTTTCCCCTGATTATTCCTGGTCAAAAGACAGCTTGACGAAAGAAACTACGGGGCCTTTATCGTTTCTACAAGGTTTCCTCCAGCCACCTGTTCCTGTCTCAGGTGGGGTCTGTGCGGGGCCTTCTACGAGGGTTCAACGCGTCAGCCACTTGTCCTGCATCAAACCCATATCTGTATGCTGCATGCTTTCCCTATCCCTATGCTATGGGCTCGCCGCGGGCCTAGTTTCGCAGAACAAAGCTGCCTCGTGCCTGGATGCTTAGTCGCCGCCCCTCTATGCAAATATATGTGTGCTGCAGTGTAGCTTGGGAGCCTGGTTGTAAACCCCTTGCGTGCATAAAGACATTTTCAGAGGCTTCCCAGGAGGGCTACCAAAAAGGAACCAATACGCCTGACTGTTCACAGGGATAATGTGCCTTGCTGATGGAATAGCTGCGACTGAGGCTAGTTTGCCAGCAGGCACCCAGAAAGCCCCTCCATAACCTGGTGGAGGCGTGCCCCTGACCGGGGGGTGCTAGAGTGACGATTCCAACTCATACTTACCTGGCAGGGGAGATACCATGATCATGAAGGTGGTTCTCCCAGGGCGAGGCTCGGCCATTGCACTCCGGCTGTGCTGACCCCTGCGATTTCCTCAAATGCAGGAAACTCGACTGCATAATTTGTGGTAGTGGGGGACTGCGTTCGCGCTTTCCCCTGATTATTCCTGGTCAAAAGACAGCTTGACGAAAGAAACTACGGGGCCTTTATCGTTTCTACAAGGTTTCCTCCAGCCACCTGTTCCTGTCTCAGGTGGGGTCTGTGCGGGGCCTTCTACGAGGGTTCAACGCGTCAGCCACTTGTCCTGCATCAAACCCATATCTGTATGCTGCATGCTTTCCCTATCCCTATGCTATGGGCTCGCCGCGGGCCTAGTTTCGCAGAACAAAGCTGCCTCGTGCCTGGATGCTTAGTCGCCGCCCCTCTATGCAAATATATGTGTGCTGCAGTGTAGCTTGGGAGCCTGGTTGTAAACCCCTTGCGTGCATAAAGACATTTTCAGAGGCTTCCCAGGAGGGCTACCAAAAAGGAACCAATACGCCTGACTGTTCACAGGGATAATGTGCCTTGCTGATGGAATAGCTGCGACTGAGGCTAGTTTGCCAGCAGGCACCCAGAAAGCCCCTCCATAACCTGGTGGAGGCGTGCCCCTGACCGGGGGGTGCTAGAGTGACGATTCCAACTCATACTTACCTGGCAGGGGAGATACCATGATCATGAAGGTGGTTCTCCCAGGGCGAGGCTCGGCCATTGCACTCCGGCTGTGCTGACCCCTGCGATTTCCTCAAATGCAGGAAACTCGACTGCATAATTTGTGGTAGTGGGGGACTGCGTTCGCGCTTTCCCCTGATTATTCCTGGTCAAAAGACAGCTTGACGAAAGAAACTACGGGGCCTTTATCGTTTCTACAAGGTTTCCTCCAGCCACCTGTTCCTGTCTCAGGTGGGGTCTGTGCGGGGCCTTCTACGAGGGTTCAACGCGTCAGCCACTTGTCCTGCATCAAACCCATATCTGTATGCTGCATGCTTTCCCTATCCCTATGCTATGGGCTCGCCGCGGGCCTAGTTTCGCAGAACAAAGCTGCCTCGTGCCTGGATGCTTAGTCGCCGCCCCTCTATGCAAATATATGTGTGCTGCAGTGTAGCTTGGGAGCCTGGTTGTAAACCCCTTGCGTGCATAAAGACATTTTCAGAGGCTTCCCAGGAGGGCTACCAAAAAGGAACCAATACGCCTGACTGTTCACAGGGATAATGTGCCTTGCTGATGGAATAGCTGCGACTGAGGCTAGTTTGCCAGCAGGCACCCAGAAAGCCCCTCCATAACCTGGTGGAGGCGTGCCCCTGACCGGGGGGTGCTAGAGTGACGATTCCAACTCATACTTACCTGGCAGGGGAGATACCATGATCATGAAGGTGGTTCTCCCAGGGCGAGGCTCGGCCATTGCACTCCGGCTGTGCTGACCCCTGCGATTTCCTCAAATGCAGGAAACTCGACTGCATAATTTGTGGTAGTGGGGGACTGCGTTCGCGCTTTCCCCTGATTATTCCTGGTCAAAAGACAGCTTGACGAAAGAAACTACGGGGCCTTTATCGTTTCTACAAGGTTTCCTCCAGCCACCTGTTCCTGTCTCAGGTGGGGTCTGTGCGGGGCCTTCTACGAGGGTTCAACGCGTCAGCCACTTGTCCTGCATCAAACCCATATCTGTATGCTGCATGCTTTCCCTATCCCTATGCTATGGGCTCGCCGCGGGCCTAGTTTCGCAGAACAAAGCTGCCTCGTGCCTGGATGCTTAGTCGCCGCCCCTCTATGCAAATATATGTGTGCTGCAGTGTAGCTTGGGAGCCTGGTTGTAAACCCCTTGCGTGCATAAAGACATTTTCAGAGGCTTCCCAGGAGGGCTACCAAAAAGGAACCAATACGCCTGACTGTTCACAGGGATAATGTGCCTTGCTGATGGAATAGCTGCGACTGAGGCTAGTTTGCCAGCAGGCACCCAGAAAGCCCCTCCATAACCTGGTGGAGGCGTGCCCCTGACCGGGGGGTGCTAGAGTGACGATTCCAACTCATACTTACCTGGCAGGGGAGATACCATGATCATGAAGGTGGTTCTCCCAGGGCGAGGCTCGGCCATTGCACTCCGGCTGTGCTGACCCCTGCGATTTCCTCAAATGCAGGAAACTCGACTGCATAATTTGTGGTAGTGGGGGACTGCGTTCGCGCTTTCCCCTGATTATTCCTGGTCAAAAGACAGCTTGACGAAAGAAACTACGGGGCCTTTATCGTTTCTACAAGGTTTCCTCCAGCCACCTGTTCCTGTCTCAGGTGGGGTCTGTGCGGGGCCTTCTACGAGGGTTCAACGCGTCAGCCACTTGTCCTGCATCAAACCCATATCTGTATGCTGCATGCTTTCCCTATCCCTATGCTATGGGCTCGCCGCGGGCCTAGTTTCGCAGAACAAAGCTGCCTCGTGCCTGGATGCTTAGTC
The DNA here is from genome assembly GCF_042186555.1 of Aquarana catesbeiana. Taxonomy (NCBI): domain Eukaryota; kingdom Metazoa; phylum Chordata; class Amphibia; order Anura; family Ranidae; genus Aquarana; species Aquarana catesbeiana. The sequence continues at coordinate 5,358 of NW_027362602.1, forward strand.
GCCGCCCCTCTATGCAAATATATGTGTGCTGCAGTGTAGCTTGGGAGCCTGGTTGTAAACCCCTTGCGTGCATAAAGACATTTTCAGAGGCTTCCCAGGAGGGCTACCAAAAAGGAACCAATACGCCTGACTGTTCACAGGGATAATGTGCCTTGCTGATGGAATAGCTGCGACTGAGGCTAGTTTGCCAGCAGGCACCCAGAAAGCCCCTCCATAACCTGGTGGAGGCGTGCCCCTGACCGGGGGGTGCTAGAGTGACGATTCCAACTCATACTTACCTGGCAGGGGAGATACCATGATCATGAAGGTGGTTCTCCCAGGGCGAGGCTCGGCCATTGCACTCCGGCTGTGCTGACCCCTGCGATTTCCTCAAATGCAGGAAACTCGACTGCATAATTTGTGGTAGTGGGGGACTGCGTTCGCGCTTTCCCCTGATTATTCCTGGTCAAAAGACAGCTTGACGAAAGAAACTACGGGGCCTTTATCGTTTCTACAAGGTTTCCTCCAGCCACCTGTTCCTGTCTCAGGTGGGGTCTGTGCGGGGCCTTCTACGAGGGTTCAACGCGTCAGCCACTTGTCCTGCATCAAACCCATATCTGTATGCTGCATGCTTTCCCTATCCCTATGCTATGGGCTCGCCGCGGGCCTAGTTTCGCAGAACAAAGCTGCCTCGTGCCTGGATGCTTAGTCGCCGCCCCTCTATGCAAATATATGTGTGCTGCAGTGTAGCTTGGGAGCCTGGTTGTAAACCCCTTGCGTGCATAAAGACATTTTCAGAGGCTTCCCAGGAGGGCTACCAAAAAGGAACCAATACGCCTGACTGTTCACAGGGATAATGTGCCTTGCTGATGGAATAGCTGCGACTGAGGCTAGTTTGCCAGCAGGCACCCAGAAAGCCCCTCCATAACCTGGTGGAGGCGTGCCCCTGACCGGGGGGTGCTAGAGTGACGATTCCAACTCATACTTACCTGGCAGGGGAGATACCATGATCATGAAGGTGGTTCTCCCAGGGCGAGGCTCGGCCATTGCACTCCGGCTGTGCTGACCCCTGCGATTTCCTCAAATGCAGGAAACTCGACTGCATAATTTGTGGTAGTGGGGGACTGCGTTCGCGCTTTCCCCTGATTATTCCTGGTCAAAAGACAGCTTGACGAAAGAAACTACGGGGCCTTTATCGTTTCTACAAGGTTTCCTCCAGCCACCTGTTCCTGTCTCAGGTGGGGTCTGTGCGGGGCCTTCTACGAGGGTTCAACGCGTCAGCCACTTGTCCTGCATCAAACCCATATCTGTATGCTGCATGCTTTCCCTATCCCTATGCTATGGGCTCGCCGCGGGCCTAGTTTCGCAGAACAAAGCTGCCTCGTGCCTGGATGCTTAGTCGCCGCCCCTCTATGCAAATATATGTGTGCTGCAGTGTAGCTTGGGAGCCTGGTTGTAAACCCCTTGCGTGCATAAAGACATTTTCAGAGGCTTCCCAGGAGGGCTACCAAAAAGGAACCAATACGCCTGACTGTTCACAGGGATAATGTGCCTTGCTGATGGAATAGCTGCGACTGAGGCTAGTTTGCCAGCAGGCACCCAGAAAGCCCCTCCATAACCTGGTGGAGGCGTGCCCCTGACCGGGGGGTGCTAGAGTGACGATTCCAACTCATACTTACCTGGCAGGGGAGATACCATGATCATGAAGGTGGTTCTCCCAGGGCGAGGCTCGGCCATTGCACTCCGGCTGTGCTGACCCCTGCGATTTCCTCAAATGCAGGAAACTCGACTGCATAATTTGTGGTAGTGGGGGACTGCGTTCGCGCTTTCCCCTGATTATTCCTGGTCAAAAGACAGCTTGACGAAAGAAACTACGGGGCCTTTATCGTTTCTACAAGGTTTCCTCCAGCCACCTGTTCCTGTCTCAGGTGGGGTCTGTGCGGGGCCTTCTACGAGGGTTCAACGCGTCAGCCACTTGTCCTGCATCAAACCCATATCTGTATGCTGCATGCTTTCCCTATCCCTATGCTATGGGCTCGCCGCGGGCCTAGTTTCGCAGAACAAAGCTGCCTCGTGCCTGGATGCTTAGTCGCCGCCCCTCTATGCAAATATATGTGTGCTGCAGTGTAGCTTGGGAGCCTGGTTGTAAACCCCTTGCGTGCATAAAGACATTTTCAGAGGCTTCCCAGGAGGGCTACCAAAAAGGAACCAATACGCCTGACTGTTCACAGGGATAATGTGCCTTGCTGATGGAATAGCTGCGACTGAGGCTAGTTTGCCAGCAGGCACCCAGAAAGCCCCTCCATAACCTGGTGGAGGCGTGCCCCTGACCGGGGGGTGCTAGAGTGACGATTCCAACTCATACTTACCTGGCAGGGGAGATACCATGATCATGAAGGTGGTTCTCCCAGGGCGAGGCTCGGCCATTGCACTCCGGCTGTGCTGACCCCTGCGATTTCCTCAAATGCAGGAAACTCGACTGCATAATTTGTGGTAGTGGGGGACTGCGTTCGCGCTTTCCCCTGATTATTCCTGGTCAAAAGACAGCTTGACGAAAGAAACTACGGGGCCTTTATCGTTTCTACAAGGTTTCCTCCAGCCACCTGTTCCTGTCTCAGGTGGGGTCTGTGCGGGGCCTTCTACGAGGGTTCAACGCGTCAGCCACTTGTCCTGCATCAAACCCATATCTGTATGCTGCATGCTTTCCCTATCCCTATGCTATGGGCTCGCCGCGGGCCTAGTTTCGCAGAACAAAGCTGCCTCGTGCCTGGATGCTTAGTCGCCGCCCCTCTATGCAAATATATGTGTGCTGCAGTGTAGCTTGGGAGCCTGGTTGTAAACCCCTTGCGTGCATAAAGACATTTTCAGAGGCTTCCCAGGAGGGCTACCAAAAAGGAACCAATACGCCTGACTGTTCACAGGGATAATGTGCCTTGCTGATGGAATAGCTGCGACTGAGGCTAGTTTGCCAGCAGGCACCCAGAAAGCCCCTCCATAACCTGGTGGAGGCGTGCCCCTGACCGGGGGGTGCTAGAGTGACGATTCCAACTCATACTTACCTGGCAGGGGAGATACCATGATCATGAAGGTGGTTCTCCCAGGGCGAGGCTCGGCCATTGCACTCCGGCTGTGCTGACCCCTGCGATTTCCTCAAATGCAGGAAACTCGACTGCATAATTTGTGGTAGTGGGGGACTGCGTTCGCGCTTTCCCCTGATTATTCCTGGTCAAAAGACAGCTTGACGAAAGAAACTACGGGGCCTTTATCGTTTCTACAAGGTTTCCTCCAGCCACCTGTTCCTGTCTCAGGTGGGGTCTGTGCGGGGCCTTCTACGAGGGTTCAACGCGTCAGCCACTTGTCCTGCATCAAACCCATATCTGTATGCTGCATGCTTTCCCTATCCCTATGCTATGGGCTCGCCGCGGGCCTAGTTTCGCAGAACAAAGCTGCCTCGTGCCTGGATGCTTAGTCGCCGCCCCTCTATGCAAATATATGTGTGCTGCAGTGTAGCTTGGGAGCCTGGTTGTAAACCCCTTGCGTGCATAAAGACATTTTCAGAGGCTTCCCAGGAGGGCTACCAAAAAGGAACCAATACGCCTGACTGTTCACAGGGATAATGTGCCTTGCTGATGGAATAGCTGCGACTGAGGCTAGTTTGCCAGCAGGCACCCAGAAAGCCCCTCCATAACCTGGTGGAGGCGTGCCCCTGACCGGGGGGTGCTAGAGTGACGATTCCAACTCATACTTACCTGGCAGGGGAGATACCATGATCATGAAGGTGGTTCTCCCAGGGCGAGGCTCGGCCATTGCACTCCGGCTGTGCTGACCCCTGCGATTTCCTCAAATGCAGGAAACTCGACTGCATAATTTGTGGTAGTGGGGGACTGCGTTCGCGCTTTCCCCTGATTATTCCTGGTCAAAAGACAGCTTGACGAAAGAAACTACGGGGCCTTTATCGTTTCTACAAGGTTTCCTCCAGCCACCTGTTCCTGTCTCAGGTGGGGTCTGTGCGGGGCCTTCTACGAGGGTTCAACGCGTCAGCCACTTGTCCTGCATCAAACCCATATCTGTATGCTGCATGCTTTCCCTATCCCTATGCTATGGGCTCGCCGCGGGCCTAGTTTCGCAGAACAAAGCTGCCTCGTGCCTGGATGCTTAGTCGCCGCCCCTCTATGCAAATATATGTGTGCTGCAGTGTAGCTTGGGAGCCTGGTTGTAAACCCCTTGCGTGCATAAAGACATTTTCAGAGGCTTCCCAGGAGGGCTACCAAAAAGGAACCAATACGCCTGACTGTTCACAGGGATAATGTGCCTTGCTGATGGAATAGCTGCGACTGAGGCTAGTTTGCCAGCAGGCACCCAGAAAGCCCCTCCATAACCTGGTGGAGGCGTGCCCCTGACCGGGGGGTGCTAGAGTGACGATTCCAACTCATACTTACCTGGCAGGGGAGATACCATGATCATGAAGGTGGTTCTCCCAGGGCGAGGCTCGGCCATTGCACTCCGGCTGTGCTGACCCCTGCGATTTCCTCAAATGCAGGAAACTCGACTGCATAATTTGTGGTAGTGGGGGACTGCGTTCGCGCTTTCCCCTGATTATTCCTGGTCAAAAGACAGCTTGACGAAAGAAACTACGGGGCCTTTATCGTTTCTACAAGGTTTCCTCCAGCCACCTGTTCCTGTCTCAGGTGGGGTCTGTGCGGGGCCTTCTACGAGGGTTCAACGCGTCAGCCACTTGTCCTGCATCAAACCCATATCTGTATGCTGCATGCTTTCCCTATCCCTATGCTATGGGCTCGCCGCGGGCCTAGTTTCGCAGAACAAAGCTGCCTCGTGCCTGGATGCTTAGTCGCCGCCCCTCTATGCAAATATATGTGTGCTGCAGTGTAGCTTGGGAGCCTGGTTGTAAACCCCTTGCGTGCATAAAGACATTTTCAGAGGCTTCCCAGGAGGGCTACCAAAAAGGAACCAATACGCCTGACTGTTCACAGGGATAATGTGCCTTGCTGATGGAATAGCTGCGACTGAGGCTAGTTTGCCAGCAGGCACCCAGAAAGCCCCTCCATAACCTGGTGGAGGCGTGCCCCTGACCGGGGGGTGCTAGAGTGACGATTCCAACTCATACTTACCTGGCAGGGGAGATACCATGATCATGAAGGTGGTTCTCCCAGGGCGAGGCTCGGCCATTGCACTCCGGCTGTGCTGACCCCTGCGATTTCCTCAAATGCAGGAAACTCGACTGCATAATTTGTGGTAGTGGGGGACTGCGTTCGCGCTTTCCCCTGATTATTCCTGGTCAAAAGACAGCTTGACGAAAGAAACTACGGGGCCTTTATCGTTTCTACAAGGTTTCCTCCAGCCACCTGTTCCTGTCTCAGGTGGGGTCTGTGCGGGGCCTTCTACGAGGGTTCAACGCGTCAGCCACTTGTCCTGCATCAAACCCATATCTGTATGCTGCATGCTTTCCCTATCCCTATGCTATGGGCTCGCCGCGGGCCTAGTTTCGCAGAACAAAGCTGCCTCGTGCCTGGATGCTTAGTCGCCGCCCCTCTATGCAAATATATGTGTGCTGCAGTGTAGCTTGGGAGCCTGGTTGTAAACCCCTTGCGTGCATAAAGACATTTTCAGAGGCTTCCCAGGAGGGCTACCAAAAAGGAACCAATACGCCTGACTGTTCACAGGGATAATGTGCCTTGCTGATGGAATAGCTGCGACTGAGGCTAGTTTGCCAGCAGGCACCCAGAAAGCCCCTCCATAACCTGGTGGAGGCGTGCCCCTGACCGGGGGGTGCTAGAGTGACGATTCCAACTCATACTTACCTGGCAGGGGAGATACCATGATCATGAAGGTGGTTCTCCCAGGGCGAGGCTCGGCCATTGCACTCCGGCTGTGCTGACCCCTGCGATTTCCTCAAATGCAGGAAACTCGACTGCATAATTTGTGGTAGTGGGGGACTGCGTTCGCGCTTTCCCCTGATTATTCCTGGTCAAAAGACAGCTTGACGAAAGAAACTACGGGGCCTTTATCGTTTCTACAAGGTTTCCTCCAGCCACCTGTTCCTGTCTCAGGTGGGGTCTGTGCGGGGCCTTCTACGAGGGTTCAACGCGTCAGCCACTTGTCCTGCATCAAACCCATATCTGTATGCTGCATGCTTTCCCTATCCCTATGCTATGGGCTCGCCGCGGGCCTAGTTTCGCAGAACAAAGCTGCCTCGTGCCTGGATGCTTAGTCGCCGCCCCTCTATGCAAATATATGTGTGCTGCAGTGTAGCTTGGGAGCCTGGTTGTAAACCCCTTGCGTGCATAAAGACATTTTCAGAGGCTTCCCAGGAGGGCTACCAAAAAGGAACCAATACGCCTGACTGTTCACAGGGATAATGTGCCTTGCTGATGGAATAGCTGCGACTGAGGCTAGTTTGCCAGCAGGCACCCAGAAAGCCCCTCCATAACCTGGTGGAGGCGTGCCCCTGACCGGGGGGTGCTAGAGTGACGATTCCAACTCATACTTACCTGGCAGGGGAGATACCATGATCATGAAGGTGGTTCTCCCAGGGCGAGGCTCGGCCATTGCACTCCGGCTGTGCTGACCCCTGCGATTTCCTCAAATGCAGGAAACTCGACTGCATAATTTGTGGTAGTGGGGGACTGCGTTCGCGCTTTCCCCTGATTATTCCTGGTCAAAAGACAGCTTGACGAAAGAAACTACGGGGCCTTTATCGTTTCTACAAGGTTTCCTCCAGCCACCTGTTCCTGTCTCAGGTGGGGTCTGTGCGGGGCCTTCTACGAGGGTTCAACGCGTCAGCCACTTGTCCTGCATCAAACCCATATCTGTATGCTGCATGCTTTCCCTATCCCTATGCTATGGGCTCGCCGCGGGCCTAGTTTCGCAGAACAAAGCTGCCTCGTGCCTGGATGCTTAGTCGCCGCCCCTCTATGCAAATATATGTGTGCTGCAGTGTAGCTTGGGAGCCTGGTTGTAAACCCCTTGCGTGCATAAAGACATTTTCAGAGGCTTCCCAGGAGGGCTACCAAAAAGGAACCAATACGCCTGACTGTTCACAGGGATAATGTGCCTTGCTGATGGAATAGCTGCGACTGAGGCTAGTTTGCCAGCAGGCACCCAGAAAGCCCCTCCATAACCTGGTGGAGGCGTGCCCCTGACCGGGGGGTGCTAGAGTGACGATTCCAACTCATACTTACCTGGCAGGGGAGATACCATGATCATGAAGGTGGTTCTCCCAGGGCGAGGCTCGGCCATTGCACTCCGGCTGTGCTGACCCCTGCGATTTCCTCAAATGCAGGAAACTCGACTGCATAATTTGTGGTAGTGGGGGACTGCGTTCGCGCTTTCCCCTGATTATTCCTGGTCAAAAGACAGCTTGACGAAAGAAACTACGGGGCCTTTATCGTTTCTACAAGGTTTCCTCCAGCCACCTGTTCCTGTCTCAGGTGGGGTCTGTGCGGGGCCTTCTACGAGGGTTCAACGCGTCAGCCACTTGTCCTGCATCAAACCCATATCTGTATGCTGCATGCTTTCCCTATCCCTATGCTATGGGCTCGCCGCGGGCCTAGTTTCGCAGAACAAAGCTGCCTCGTGCCTGGATGCTTAGTCGCCGCCCCTCTATGCAAATATATGTGTGCTGCAGTGTAGCTTGGGAGCCTGGTTGTAAACCCCTTGCGTGCATAAAGACATTTTCAGAGGCTTCCCAGGAGGGCTACCAAAAAGGAACCAATACGCCTGACTGTTCACAGGGATAATGTGCCTTGCTGATGGAATAGCTGCGACTGAGGCTAGTTTGCCAGCAGGCACCCAGAAAGCCCCTCCATAACCTGGTGGAGGCGTGCCCCTGACCGGGGGGTGCTAGAGTGACGATTCCAACTCATACTTACCTGGCAGGGGAGATACCATGATCATGAAGGTGGTTCTCCCAGGGCGAGGCTCGGCCATTGCACTCCGGCTGTGCTGACCCCTGCGATTTCCTCAAATGCAGGAAACTCGACTGCATAATTTGTGGTAGTGGGGGACTGCGTTCGCGCTTTCCCCTGATTATTCCTGGTCAAAAGACAGCTTGACGAAAGAAACTACGGGGCCTTTATCGTTTCTACAAGGTTTCCTCCAGCCACCTGTTCCTGTCTCAGGTGGGGTCTGTGCGGGGCCTTCTACGAGGGTTCAACGCGTCAGCCACTTGTCCTGCATCAAACCCATATCTGTATGCTGCATGCTTTCCCTATCCCTATGCTATGGGCTCGCCGCGGGCCTAGTTTCGCAGAACAAAGCTGCCTCGTGCCTGGATGCTTAGTCGCCGCCCCTCTATGCAAATATATGTGTGCTGCAGTGTAGCTTGGGAGCCTGGTTGTAAACCCCTTGCGTGCATAAAGACATTTTCAGAGGCTTCCCAGGAGGGCTACCAAAAAGGAACCAATACGCCTGACTGTTCACAGGGATAATGTGCCTTGCTGATGGAATAGCTGCGACTGAGGCTAGTTTGCCAGCAGGCACCCAGAAAGCCCCTCCATAACCTGGTGGAGGCGTGCCCCTGACCGGGGGGTGCTAGAGTGACGATTCCAACTCATACTTACCTGGCAGGGGAGATACCATGATCATGAAGGTGGTTCTCCCAGGGCGAGGCTCGGCCATTGCACTCCGGCTGTGCTGACCCCTGCGATTTCCTCAAATGCAGGAAACTCGACTGCATAATTTGTGGTAGTGGGGGACTGCGTTCGCGCTTTCCCCTGATTATTCCTGGTCAAAAGACAGCTTGACGAAAGAAACTACGGGGCCTTTATCGTTTCTACAAGGTTTCCTCCAGCCACCTGTTCCTGTCTCAGGTGGGGTCTGTGCGGGGCCTTCTACGAGGGTTCAACGCGTCAGCCACTTGTCCTGCATCAAACCCATATCTGTATGCTGCATGCTTTCCCTATCCCTATGCTATGGGCTCGCCGCGGGCCTAGTTTCGCAGAACAAAGCTGCCTCGTGCCTGGATGCTTAGTCGCCGCCCCTCTATGCAAATATATGTGTGCTGCAGTGTAGCTTGGGAGCCTGGTTGTAAACCCCTTGCGTGCATAAAGACATTTTCAGAGGCTTCCCAGGAGGGCTACCAAAAAGGAACCAATACGCCTGACTGTTCACAGGGATAATGTGCCTTGCTGATGGAATAGCTGCGACTGAGGCTAGTTTGCCAGCAGGCACCCAGAAAGCCCCTCCATAACCTGGTGGAGGCGTGCCCCTGACCGGGGGGTGCTAGAGTGACGATTCCAACTCATACTTACCTGGCAGGGGAGATACCATGATCATGAAGGTGGTTCTCCCAGGGCGAGGCTCGGCCATTGCACTCCGGCTGTGCTGACCCCTGCGATTTCCTCAAATGCAGGAAACTCGACTGCATAATTTGTGGTAGTGGGGGACTGCGTTCGCGCTTTCCCCTGATTATTCCTGGTCAAAAGACAGCTTGACGAAAGAAACTACGGGGCCTTTATCGTTTCTACAAGGTTTCCTCCAGCCACCTGTTCCTGTCTCAGGTGGGGTCTGTGCGGGGCCTTCTACGAGGGTTCAACGCGTCAGCCACTTGTCCTGCATCAAACCCATATCTGTATGCTGCATGCTTTCCCTATCCCTATGCTATGGGCTCGCCGCGGGCCTAGTTTCGCAGAACAAAGCTGCCTCGTGCCTGGATGCTTAGTCGCCGCCCCTCTATGCAAATATATGTGTGCTGCAGTGTAGCTTGGGAGCCTGGTTGTAAACCCCTTGCGTGCATAAAGACATTTTCAGAGGCTTCCCAGGAGGGCTACCAAAAAGGAACCAATACGCCTGACTGTTCACAGGGATAATGTGCCTTGCTGATGGAATAGCTGCGACTGAGGCTAGTTTGCCAGCAGGCACCCAGAAAGCCCCTCCATAACCTGGTGGAGGCGTGCCCCTGACCGGGGGGTGCTAGAGTGACGATTCCAACTCATACTTACCTGGCAGGGGAGATACCATGATCATGAAGGTGGTTCTCCCAGGGCGAGGCTCGGCCATTGCACTCCGGCTGTGCTGACCCCTGCGATTTCCTCAAATGCAGGAAACTCGACTGCATAATTTGTGGTAGTGGGGGACTGCGTTCGCGCTTTCCCCTGATTATTCCTGGTCAAAAGACAGCTTGACGAAAGAAACTACGGGGCCTTTATCGTTTCTACAAGGTTTCCTCCAGCCACCTGTTCCTGTCTCAGGTGGGGTCTGTGCGGGGCCTTCTACGAGGGTTCAACGCGTCAGCCACTTGTCCTGCATCAAACCCATATCTGTATGCTGCATGCTTTCCCTATCCCTATGCTATGGGCTCGCCGCGGGCCTAGTTTCGCAGAACAAAGCTGCCTCGTGCCTGGATGCTTAGTCGCCGCCCCTCTATGCAAATATATGTGTGCTGCAGTGTAGCTTGGGAGCCTGGTTGTAAACCCCTTGCGTGCATAAAGACATTTTCAGAGGCTTCCCAGGAGGGCTACCAAAAAGGAACCAATACGCCTGACTGTTCACAGGGATAATGTGCCTTGCTGATGGAATAGCTGCGACTGAGGCTAGTTTGCCAGCAGGCACCCAGAAAGCCCCTCCATAACCTGGTGGAGGCGTGCCCCTGACCGGGGGGTGCTAGAGTGACGATTCCAACTCATACTTACCTGGCAGGGGAGATACCATGATCATGAAGGTGGTTCTCCCAGGGCGAGGCTCGGCCATTGCACTCCGGCTGTGCTGACCCCTGCGATTTCCTCAAATGCAGGAAACTCGACTGCATAATTTGTGGTAGTGGGGGACTGCGTTCGCGCTTTCCCCTGATTATTCCTGGTCAAAAGACAGCTTGACGAAAGAAACTACGGGGCCTTTATCGTTTCTACAAGGTTTCCTCCAGCCACCTGTTCCTGTCTCAGGTGGGGTCTGTGCGGGGCCTTCTACGAGGGTTCAACGCGTCAGCCACTTGTCCTGCATCAAACCCATATCTGTATGCTGCATGCTTTCCCTATCCCTATGCTATGGGCTCGCCGCGGGCCTAGTTTCGCAGAACAAAGCTGCCTCGTGCCTGGATGCTTAGTCGCCGCCCCTCTATGCAAATATATGTGTGCTGCAGTGTAGCTTGGGAGCCTGGTTGTAAACCCCTTGCGTGCATAAAGACATTTTCAGAGGCTTCCCAGGAGGGCTACCAAAAAGGAACCAATACGCCTGACTGTTCACAGGGATAATGTGCCTTGCTGATGGAATAGCTGCGACTGAGGCTAGTTTGCCAGCAGGCACCCAGAAAGCCCCTCCATAACCTGGTGGAGGCGTGCCCCTGACCGGGGGGTGCTAGAGTGACGATTCCAACTCATACTTACCTGGCAGGGGAGATACCATGATCATGAAGGTGGTTCTCCCAGGGCGAGGCTCGGCCATTGCACTCCGGCTGTGCTGACCCCTGCGATTTCCTCAAATGCAGGAAACTCGACTGCATAATTTGTGGTAGTGGGGGACTGCGTTCGCGCTTTCCCCTGATTATTCCTGGTCAAAAGACAGCTTGACGAAAGAAACTACGGGGCCTTTATCGTTTCTACAAGGTTTCCTCCAGCCACCTGTTCCTGTTTCAGGTGGGGTCTGTGCGGGGCCTTCTACGAGGGTTCAACGCGTCAGCCACTTGTCCTGCATCAAACCCATATCTGTATGCTGCATGCTTTCCCTATCCCTATGCTATGGGCTCGCCGCGGGCCTAGTTTCGCAGAACAAAGCTGCCTCGTGCCTGGATGCTTAGTCGCCGCCCCTCTATGCAAATATATGTGTGCTGCAGTGTAGCTTGGGAGCCTGGTTGTAAACCCCTTGCGTGCATAAAGACATTTTCAGAGGCTTCCCAGGAGGGCTACCAAAAAGGAACCAATACGCCTGACTGTTCACAGGGATAATGTGCCTTGCTGATGGAATAGCTGCGACTGAGGCTAGTTTGCCAGCAGGCACCCAGAAAGCCCCTCCATAACCTGGTGGAGGCGTGCCCCTGACCGGGGGGTGCTAGAGTGACGATTCCAACTCATACTTACCTGGCAGGGGAGATACCATGATCATGAAGGTGGTTCTCCCAGGGCGAGGCTCGGCCATTGCACTCCGGCTGTGCTGACCCCTGCGATTTCCTCAAATGCAGGAAACTCGACTGCATAATTTGTGGTAGTGGGGGACTGCGTTCGCGCTTTCCCCTGATTATTCCTGGTCAAAAGACAGCTTGACGAAAGAAACTACGGGGCCTTTATCGTTTCTACAAGGTTTCCTCCAGCCACCTGTTCCTGTCTCAGGTGGGGTCTGTGCGGGGCCTTCTACGAGGGTTCAACGCGTCAGCCACTTGTCCTGCATCAAACCCATATCTGTATGCTGCATGCTTTCCCTATCCCTATGCTATGGGCTCGCCGCGGGCCTAGTTTCGCAGAACAAAGCTGCCTCGTGCCTGGATGCTTAGTCGCCGCCCCTCTATGCAAATATATGTGTGCTGCAGTGTAGCTTGGGAGCCTGGTTGTAAACCCCTTGCGTGCATAAAGACATTTTCAGAGGCTTCCCAGGAGGGCTACCAAAAAGGAACCAATACGCCTGACTGTTCACAGGGATAATGTGCCTTGCTGATGGAATAGCTGCGACTGAGGCTAGTTTGCCAGCAGGCACCCAGAAAGCCCCTCCATAACCTGGTGGAGGCGTGCCCCTGACCGGGGGGTGCTAGAGTGACGATTCCAACTCATACTTACCTGGCAGGGGAGATACCATGATCATGAAGGTGGTTCTCCCAGGGCGAGGCTCGGCCATTGCACTCCGGCTGTGCTGACCCCTGCGATTTCCTCAAATGCAGGAAACTCGACTGCATAATTTGTGGTAGTGGGGGACTGCGTTCGCGCTTTCCCCTGATTATTCCTGGTCAAAAGACAGCTTGACGAAAGAAACTACGGGGCCTTTATCGTTTCTACAAGGTTTCCTCCAGCCACCTGTTCCTGTCTCAGGTGGGGTCTGTGCGGGGCCTTCTACGAGGGTTCAACGCGTCAGCCACTTGTCCTGCATCAAACCCATATCTGTATGCTGCATGCTTTCCCTATCCCTATGCTATGGGCTCGCCGCGGGCCTAGTTTCGCAGAACAAAGCTGCCTCGTGCCTGGATGCTTAGTCGCCGCCCCTCTATGCAAATATATGTGTGCTGCAGTGTAGCTTGGGAGCCTGGTTGTAAACCCCTTGCGTGCATAAAGACATTTTCAGAGGCTTCCCAGGAGGGCTACCAAAAAGGAACCAATACGCCTGACTGTTCACAGGGATAATGTGCCTTGCTGATGGAATAGCTGCGACTGAGGCTAGTTTGCCAGCAGGCACCCAGAAAGCCCCTCCATAACCTGGTGGAGGCGTGCCCCTGACCGGGGGGTGCTAGAGTGACGATTCCAACTCATACTTACCTGGCAGGGGAGATACCATGATCATGAAGGTGGTTCTCCCAGGGCGAGGCTCGGCCATTGCACTCCGGCTGTGCTGACCCCTGCGATTTCCTCAAATGCAGGAAACTCGACTGCATAATTTGTGGTAGTGGGGGACTGCGTTCGCGCTTTCCCCTGATTATTCCTGGTCAAAAGACAGCTTGACGAAAGAAACTACGGGGCCTTTATCGTTTCTACAAGGTTTCCTCCAGCCACCTGTTCCTGTCTCAGGTGGGGTCTGTGCGGGGCCTTCTACGAGGGTTCAACGCGTCAGCCACTTGTCCTGCATCAAACCCATATCTGTATGCTGCATGCTTTCCCTATCCCTATGCTATGGGCTCGCCGCGGGCCTAGTTTCGCAGAACAAAGCTGCCTCGTGCCTGGATGCTTAGTCGCCGCCCCTCTATGCAAATATATGTGTGCTGCAGTGTAGCTTGGGAGCCTGGTTGTAAACCCCTTGCGTGCATAAAGACATTTTCAGAGGCTTCCCAGGAGGGCTACCAAAAAGGAACCAATACGCCTGACTGTTCACAGGGATAATGTGCCTTGCTGATGGAATAGCTGCGACTGAGGCTAGTTTGCCAGCAGGCACCCAGAAAGCCCCTCCATAACCTGGTGGAGGCGTGCCCCTGACCGGGGGGTGCTAGAGTGACGATTCCAACTCATACTTACCTGGCAGGGGAGATACCATGATCATGAAGGTGGTTCTCCCAGGGCGAGGCTCGGCCATTGCACTCCGGCTGTGCTGACCCCTGCGATTTCCTCAAATGCAGGAAACTCGACTGCATAATTTGTGGTAGTGGGGGACTGCGTTCGCGCTTTCCCCTGATTATTCCTGGTCAAAAGACAGCTTGACGAAAGAAACTACGGGGCCTTTATCGTTTCTACAAGGTTTCCTCCAGCCACCTGTTCCTGTCTCAGGTGGGGTCTGTGCGGGGCCTTCTACGAGGGTTCAACGCGTCAGCCACTTGTCCTGCATCAAACCCATATCTGTATGCTGCATGCTTTCCCTATCCCTATGCTATGGGCTCGCCGCGGGCCTAGTTTCGCAGAACAAAGCTGCCTCGTGCCTGGATGCTTAGTCGCCGCCCCTCTATGCAAATATATGTGTGCTGCAGTGTAGCTTGGGAGCCTGGTTGTAAACCCCTTGCGTGCATAAAGACATTTTCAGAGGCTTCCCAGGAGGGCTACCAAAAAGGAACCAATACGCCTGACTGTTCACAGGGATAATGTGCCTTGCTGATGGAATAGCTGCGACTGAGGCTAGTTTGCCAGCAGGCACCCAGAAAGCCCCTCCATAACCTGGTGGAGGCGTGCCCCTGACCGGGGGGTGCTAGAGTGACGATTCCAACTCATACTTACCTGGCAGGGGAGATACCATGATCATGAAGGTGGTTCTCCCAGGGCGAGGCTCGGCCATTGCACTCCGGCTGTGCTGACCCCTGCGATTTCCTCAAATGCAGGAAACTCGACTGCATAATTTGTGGTAGTGGGGGACTGCGTTCGCGCTTTCCCCTGATTATTCCTGGTCAAAAGACAGCTTGACGAAAGAAACTACGGGGCCTTTATCGTTTCTACAAGGTTTCCTCCAGCCACCTGTTCCTGTCTCAGGTGGGGTCTGTGCGGGGCCTTCTACGAGGGTTCAACGCGTCAGCCACTTGTCCTGCATCAAACCCATATCTGTATGCTGCATGCTTTCCCTATCCCTATGCTATGGGCTCGCCGCGGGCCTAGTTTCGCAGAACAAAGCTGCCTCGTGCCTGGATGCTTAGTCGCCGCCCCTCTATGCAAATATATGTGTGCTGCAGTGTAGCTTGGGAGCCTGGTTGTAAACCCCTTGCGTGCATAAAGACATTTTCAGAGGCTTCCCAGGAGGGCTACCAAAAAGGAACCAATACGCCTGACTGTTCACAGGGATAATGTGCCTTGCTGATGGAATAGCTGCGACTGAGGCTAGTTTGCCAGCAGGCACCCAGAAAGCCCCTCCATAACCTGGTGGAGGCGTGCCCCTGACCGGGGGGTGCTAGAGTGACGATTCCAACTCATACTTACCTGGCAGGGGAGATACCATGATCATGAAGGTGGTTCTCCCAGGGCGAGGCTCGGCCATTGCACTCCGGCTGTGCTGACCCCTGCGATTTCCTCAAATGCAGGAAACTCGACTGCATAATTTGTGGTAGTGGGGGACTGCGTTCGCGCTTTCCCCTGATTATTCCTGGTCAAAAGACAGCTTGACGAAAGAAACTACGGGGCCTTTATCGTTTCTACAAGGTTTCCTCCAGCCACCTGTTCCTGTCTCAGGTGGGGTCTGTGCGGGGCCTTCTACGAGGGTTCAACGCGTCAGCCACTTGTCCTGCATCAAACCCATATCTGTATGCTGCATGCTTTCCCTATCCCTATGCTATGGGCTCGCCGCGGGCCTAGTTTCGCAGAACAAAGCTGCCTCGTGCCTGGATGCTTAGTCGCCGCCCCTCTATGCAAATATATGTGTGCTGCAGTGTAGCTTGGGAGCCTGGTTGTAAACCCCTTGCGTGCATAAAGACATTTTCAGAGGCTTCCCAGGAGGGCTACCAAAAAGGAACCAATACGCCTGACTGTTCACAGGGATAATGTGCCTTGCTGATGGAATAGCTGCGACTGAGGCTAGTTTGCCAGCAGGCACCCAGAAAGCCCCTCCATAACCTGGTGGAGGCGTGCCCCTGACCGGGGGGTGCTAGAGTGACGATTCCAACTCATACTTACCTGGCAGGGGAGATACCATGATCATGAAGGTGGTTCTCCCAGGGCGAGGCTCGGCCATTGCACTCCGGCTGTGCTGACCCCTGCGATTTCCTCAAATGCAGGAAACTCGACTGCATAATTTGTGGTAGTGGGGGACTGCGTTCGCGCTTTCCCCTGATTATTCCTGGTCAAAAGACAGCTTGACGAAAGAAACTACGGGGCCTTTATCGTTTCTACAAGGTTTCCTCCAGCCACCTGTTCCTGTCTCAGGTGGGGTCTGTGCGGGGCCTTCTACGAGGGTTCAACGCGTCAGCCACTTGTCCTGCATCAAACCCATATCTGTATGCTGCATGCTTTCCCTATCCCTATGCTATGGGCTCGCCGCGGGCCTAGTTTCGCAGAACAAAGCTGCCTCGTGCCTGGATGCTTAGTCGCCGCCCCTCTATGCAAATATATGTGTGCTGCAGTGTAGCTTGGGAGCCTGGTTGTAAACCCCTTGCGTGCATAAAGACATTTTCAGAGGCTTCCCAGGAGGGCTACCAAAAAGGAACCAATACGCCTGACTGTTCACAGGGATAATGTGCCTTGCTGATGGAATAGCTGCGACTGAGGCTAGTTTGCCAGCAGGCACCCAGAAAGCCCCTCCATAACCTGGTGGAGGCGTGCCCCTGACCGGGGGGTGCTAGAGTGACGATTCCAACTCATACTTACCTGGCAGGGGAGATACCATGATCATGAAGGTGGTTCTCCCAGGGCGAGGCTCGGCCATTGCACTCCGGCTGTGCTGACCCCTGCGATTTCCTCAAATGCAGGAAACTCGACTGCATAATTTGTGGTAGTGGGGGACTGCGTTCGCGCTTTCCCCTGATTATTCCTGGTCAAAAGACAGCTTGACGAAAGAAACTACGGGGCCTTTATCGTTTCTACAAGGTTTCCTCCAGCCACCTGTTCCTGTCTCAGGTGGGGTCTGTGCGGGGCCTTCTACGAGGGTTCAACGCGTCAGCCACTTGTCCTGCATCAAACCCATATCTGTATGCTGCATGCTTTCCCTATCCCTATGCTATGGGCTCGCCGCGGGCCTAGTTTCGCAGAACAAAGCTGCCTCGTGCCTGGATGCTTAGTCGCCGCCCCTCTATGCAAATATATGTGTGCTGCAGTGTAGCTTGGGAGCCTGGTTGTAAACCCCTTGCGTGCATAAAGACATTTTCAGAGGCTTCCCAGGAGGGCTACCAAAAAGGAACCAATACGCCTGACTGTTCACAGGGATAATGTGCCTTGCTGATGGAATAGCTGCGACTGAGGCTAGTTTGCCAGCAGGCACCCAGAAAGCCCCTCCATAACCTGGTGGAGGCGTGCCCCTGACCGGGGGGTGCTAGAGTGACGATTCCAACTCATACTTACCTGGCAGGGGAGATACCATGATCATGAAGGTGGTTCTCCCAGGGCGAGGCTCGGCCATTGCACTCCGGCTGTGCTGACCCCTGCGATTTCCTCAAATGCAGGAAACTCGACTGCATAATTTGTGGTAGTGGGGGACTGCGTTCGCGCTTTCCCCTGATTATTCCTGGTCAAAAGACAGCTTGACGAAAGAAACTACGGGGCCTTTATCGTTTCTACAAGGTTTCCTCCAGCCACCTGTTCCTGTCTCAGGTGGGGTCTGTGCGGGGCCTTCTACGAGGGTTCAACGCGTCAGCCACTTGTCCTGCATCAAACCCATATCTGTATGCTGCATGCTTTCCCTATCCCTATGCTATGGGCTCGCCGCGGGCCTAGTTTCGCAGAACAAAGCTGCCTCGTGCCTGGATGCTTAGTCGCCGCCCCTCTATGCAAATATATGTGTGCTGCAGTGTAGCTTGGGAGCCTGGTTGTAAACCCCTTGCGTGCATAAAGACATTTTCAGAGGCTTCCCAGGAGGGCTACCAAAAAGGAACCAATACGCCTGACTGTTCACAGGGATAATGTGCCTTGCTGATGGAATAGCTGCGACTGAGGCTAGTTTGCCAGCAGGCACCCAGAAAGCCCCTCCATAACCTGGTGGAGGCGTGCCCCTGACCGGGGGGTGCTAGAGTGACGATTCCAACTCATACTTACCTGGCAGGGGAGATACCATGATCATGAAGGTGGTTCTCCCAGGGCGAGGCTCGGCCATTGCACTCCGGCTGTGCTGACCCCTGCGATTTCCTCAAATGCAGGAAACTCGACTGCATAATTTGTGGTAGTGGGGGACTGCGTTCGCGCTTTCCCCTGATTATTCCTGGTCAAAAGACAGCTTGACGAAAGAAACTACGGGGCCTTTATCGTTTCTACAAGGTTTCCTCCAGCCACCTGTTCCTGTCTCAGGTGGGGTCTGTGCGGGGCCTTCTACGAGGGTTCAACGCGTCAGCCACTTGTCCTGCATCAAACCCATATCTGTATGCTGCATGCTTTCCCTATCCCTATGCTATGGGCTCGCCGCGGGCCTAGTTTCGCAGAACAAAGCTGCCTCGTGCCTGGATGCTTAGTCGCCGCCCCTCTATGCAAATATATGTGTGCTGCAGTGTAGCTTGGGAGCCTGGTTGTAAACCCCTTGCGTGCATAAAGACATTTTCAGAGGCTTCCCAGGAGGGCTACCAAAAAGGAACCAATACGCCTGACTGTTCACAGGGATAATGTGCCTTGCTGATGGAATAGCTGCGACTGAGGCTAGTTTGCCAGCAGGCACCCAGAAAGCCCCTCCATAACCTGGTGGAGGCGTGCCCCTGACCGGGGGGTGCTAGAGTGACGATTCCAACTCATACTTACCTGGCAGGGGAGATACCATGATCATGAAGGTGGTTCTCCCAGGGCGAGGCTCGGCCATTGCACTCCGGCTGTGCTGACCCCTGCGATTTCCTCAAATGCAGGAAACTCGACTGCATAATTTGTGGTAGTGGGGGACTGCGTTCGCGCTTTCCCCTGATTATTCCTGGTCAAAAGACAGCTTGACGAAAGAAACTACGGGGCCTTTATCGTTTCTACAAGGTTTCCTCCAGCCACCTGTTCCTGTCTCAGGTGGGGTCTGTGCGGGGCCTTCTACGAGGGTTCAACGCGTCAGCCACTTGTCCTGCATCAAACCCATATCTGTATGCTGCATGCTTTCCCTATCCCTATGCTATGGGCTCGCCGCGGGCCTAGTTTCGCAGAACAAAGCTGCCTCGTGCCTGGATGCTTAGTCGCCGCCCCTCTATGCAAATATATGTGTGCTGCAGTGTAGCTTGGGAGCCTGGTTGTAAACCCCTTGCGTGCATAAAGACATTTTCAGAGGCTTCCCAGGAGGGCTACCAAAAAGGAACCAATACGCCTGACTGTTCACAGGGATAATGTGCCTTGCTGATGGAATAGCTGCGACTGAGGCTAGTTTGCCAGCAGGCACCCAGAAAGCCCCTCCATAACCTGGTGGAGGCGTGCCCCTGACCGGGGGGTGCTAGAGTGACGATTCCAACTCATACTTACCTGGCAGGGGAGATACCATGATCATGAAGGTGGTTCTCCCAGGGCGAGGCTCGGCCATTGCACTCCGGCTGTGCTGACCCCTGCGATTTCCTCAAATGCAGGAAACTCGACTGCATAATTTGTGGTAGTGGGGGACTGCGTTCGCGCTTTCCCCTGATTATTCCTGGTCAAAAGACAGCTTGACGAAAGAAACTACGGGGCCTTTATCGTTTCTACAAGGTTTCCTCCAGCCACCTGTTCCTGTCTCAGGTGGGGTCTGTGCGGGGCCTTCTACGAGGGTTCAACGCGTCAGCCACTTGTCCTGCATCAAACCCATATCTGTATGCTGCATGCTTTCCCTATCCCTATGCTATGGGCTCGCCGCGGGCCTAGTTTCGCAGAACAAAGCTGCCTCGTGCCTGGATGCTTAGTCGCCGCCCCTCTATGCAAATATATGTGTGCTGCAGTGTAGCTTGGGAGCCTGGTTGTAAACCCCTTGCGTGCATAAAGACATTTTCAGAGGCTTCCCAGGAGGGCTACCAAAAAGGAACCAATACGCCTGACTGTTCACAGGGATAATGTGCCTTGCTGATGGAATAGCTGCGACTGAGGCTAGTTTGCCAGCAGGCACCCAGAAAGCCCCTCCATAACCTGGTGGAGGCGTGCCCCTGACCGGGGGGTGCTAGAGTGACGATTCCAACTCATACTTACCTGGCAGGGGAGATACCATGATCATGAAGGTGGTTCTCCCAGGGCGAGGCTCGGCCATTGCACTCCGGCTGTGCTGACCCCTGCGATTTCCTCAAATGCAGGAAACTCGACTGCATAATTTGTGGTAGTGGGGGACTGCGTTCGCGCTTTCCCCTGATTATTCCTGGTCAAAAGACAGCTTGACGAAAGAAACTACGGGGCCTTTATCGTTTCTACAAGGTTTCCTCCAGCCACCTGTTCCTGTCTCAGGTGGGGTCTGTGCGGGGCCTTCTACGAGGGTTCAACGCGTCAGCCACTTGTCCTGCATCAAACCCATATCTGTATGCTGCATGCTTTCCCTATCCCTATGCTATGGGCTCGCCGCGGGCCTAGTTTCGCAGAACAAAGCTGCCTCGTGCCTGGATGCTTAGTCGCCGCCCCTCTATGCAAATATATGTGTGCTGCAGTGTAGCTTGGGAGCCTGGTTGTAAACCCCTTGCGTGCATAAAGACATTTTCAGAGGCTTCCCAGGAGGGCTACCAAAAAGGAACCAATACGCCTGACTGTTCACAGGGATAATGTGCCTTGCTGATGGAATAGCTGCGACTGAGGCTAGTTTGCCAGCAGGCACCCAGAAAGCCCCTCCATAACCTGGTGGAGGCGTGCCCCTGACCGGGGGGTGCTAGAGTGACGATTCCAACTCATACTTACCTGGCAGGGGAGATACCATGATCATGAAGGTGGTTCTCCCAGGGCGAGGCTCGGCCATTGCACTCCGGCTGTGCTGACCCCTGCGATTTCCTCAAATGCAGGAAACTCGACTGCATAATTTGTGGTAGTGGGGGACTGCGTTCGCGCTTTCCCCTGATTATTCCTGGTCAAAAGACAGCTTGACGAAAGAAACTACGGGGCCTTTATCGTTTCTACAAGGTTTCCTCCAGCCACCTGTTCCTGTCTCAGGTGGGGTCTGTGCGGGGCCTTCTACGAGGGTTCAACGCGTCAGCCACTTGTCCTGCATCAAACCCATATCTGTATGCTGCATGCTTTCCCTATCCCTATGCTATGGGCTCGCCGCGGGCCTAGTTTCGCAGAACAAAGCTGCCTCGTGCCTGGATGCTTAGTCGCCGCCCCTCTATGCAAATATATGTGTGCTGCAGTGTAGCTTGGGAGCCTGGTTGTAAACCCCTTGCGTGCATAAAGACATTTTCAGAGGCTTCCCAGGAGGGCTACCAAAAAGGAACCAATACGCCTGACTGTTCACAGGGATAATGTGCCTTGCTGATGGAATAGCTGCGACTGAGGCTAGTTTGCCAGCAGGCACCCAGAAAGCCCCTCCATAACCTGGTGGAGGCGTGCCCCTGACCGGGGGGTGCTAGAGTGACGATTCCAACTCATACTTACCTGGCAGGGGAGATACCATGATCATGAAGGTGGTTCTCCCAGGGCGAGGCTCGGCCATTGCACTCCGGCTGTGCTGACCCCTGCGATTTCCTCAAATGCAGGAAACTCGACTGCATAATTTGTGGTAGTGGGGGACTGCGTTCGCGCTTTCCCCTGATTATTCCTGGTCAAAAGACAGCTTGACGAAAGAAACTACGGGGCCTTTATCGTTTCTACAAGGTTTCCTCCAGCCACCTGTTCCTGTCTCAGGTGGGGTCTGTGCGGGGCCTTCTACGAGGGTTCAACGCGTCAGCCACTTGTCCTGCATCAAACCCATATCTGTATGCTGCATGCTTTCCCTATCCCTATGCTATGGGCTCGCCGCGGGCCTAGTTTCGCAGAACAAAGCTGCCTCGTGCCTGGATGCTTAGTCGCCGCCCCTCTATGCAAATATATGTGTGCTGCAGTGTAGCTTGGGAGCCTGGTTGTAAACCCCTTGCGTGCATAAAGACATTTTCAGAGGCTTCCCAGGAGGGCTACCAAAAAGGAACCAATACGCCTGACTGTTCACAGGGATAATGTGCCTTGCTGATGGAATAGCTGCGACTGAGGCTAGTTTGCCAGCAGGCACCCAGAAAGCCCCTCCATAACCTGGTGGAGGCGTGCCCCTGACCGGGGGGTGCTAGAGTGACGATTCCAACTCATACTTACCTGGCAGGGGAGATACCATGATCATGAAGGTGGTTCTCCCAGGGCGAGGCTCGGCCATTGCACTCCGGCTGTGCTGACCCCTGCGATTTCCTCAAATGCAGGAAACTCGACTGCATAATTTGTGGTAGTGGGGGACTGCGTTCGCGCTTTCCCCTGATTATTCCTGGTCAAAAGACAGCTTGACGAAAGAAACTACGGGGCCTTTATCGTTTCTACAAGGTTTCCTCCAGCCACCTGTTCCTGTCTCAGGTGGGGTCTGTGCGGGGCCTTCTACGAGGGTTCAACGCGTCAGCCACTTGTCCTGCATCAAACCCATATCTGTATGCTGCATGCTTTCCCTATCCCTATGCTATGGGCTCGCCGCGGGCCTAGTTTCGCAGAACAAAGCTGCCTCGTGCCTGGATGCTTAGTCGCCGCCCCTCTATGCAAATATATGTGTGCTGCAGTGTAGCTTGGGAGCCTGGTTGTAAACCCCTTGCGTGCATAAAGACATTTTCAGAGGCTTCCCAGGAGGGCTACCAAAAAGGAACCAATACGCCTGACTGTTCACAGGGATAATGTGCCTTGCTGATGGAATAGCTGCGACTGAGGCTAGTTTGCCAGCAGGCACCCAGAAAGCCCCTCCATAACCTGGTGGAGGCGTGCCCCTGACCGGGGGGTGCTAGAGTGACGATTCCAACTCATACTTACCTGGCAGGGGAGATACCATGATCATGAAGGTGGTTCTCCCAGGGCGAGGCTCGGCCATTGCACTCCGGCTGTGCTGACCCCTGCGATTTCCTCAAATGCAGGAAACTCGACTGCATAATTTGTGGTAGTGGGGGACTGCGTTCGCGCTTTCCCCTGATTATTCCTGGTCAAAAGACAGCTTGACGAAAGAAACTACGGGGCCTTTATCGTTTCTACAAGGTTTCCTCCAGCCACCTGTTCCTGTCTCAGGTGGGGTCTGTGCGGGGCCTTCTACGAGGGTTCAACGCGTCAGCCACTTGTCCTGCATCAAACCCATATCTGTATGCTGCATGCTTTCCCTATCCCTATGCTATGGGCTCGCCGCGGGCCTAGTTTCGCAGAACAAAGCTGCCTCGTGCCTGGATGCTTAGTCGCCGCCCCTCTATGCAAATATATGTGTGCTGCAGTGTAGCTTGGGAGCCTGGTTGTAAACCCCTTGCGTGCATAAAGACATTTTCAGAGGCTTCCCAGGAGGGCTACCAAAAAGGAACCAATACGCCTGACTGTTCACAGGGATAATGTGCCTTGCTGATGGAATAGCTGCGACTGAGGCTAGTTTGCCAGCAGGCACCCAGAAAGCCCCTCCATAACCTGGTGGAGGCGTGCCCCTGACCGGGGGGTGCTAGAGTGACGATTCCAACTCATACTTACCTGGCAGGGGAGATACCATGATCATGAAGGTGGTTCTCCCAGGGCGAGGCTCGGCCATTGCACTCCGGCTGTGCTGACCCCTGCGATTTCCTCAAATGCAGGAAACTCGACTGCATAATTTGTGGTAGTGGGGGACTGCGTTCGCGCTTTCCCCTGATTATTCCTGGTCAAAAGACAGCTTGACGAAAGAAACTACGGGGCCTTTATCGTTTCTACAAGGTTTCCTCCAGCCACCTGTTCCTGTCTCAGGTGGGGTCTGTGCGGGGCCTTCTACGAGGGTTCAACGCGTCAGCCACTTGTCCTGCATCAAACCCATATCTGTATGCTGCATGCTTTCCCTATCCCTATGCTATGGGCTCGCCGCGGGCCTAGTTTCGCAGAACAAAGCTGCCTCGTGCCTGGATGCTTAGTCGCCGCCCCTCTATGCAAATATATGTGTGCTGCAGTGTAGCTTGGGAGCCTGGTTGTAAACCCCTTGCGTGCATAAAGACATTTTCAGAGGCTTCCCAGGAGGGCTACCAAAAAGGAACCAATACGCCTGACTGTTCACAGGGATAATGTGCCTTGCTGATGGAATAGCTGCGACTGAGGCTAGTTTGCCAGCAGGCACCCAGAAAGCCCCTCCATAACCTGGTGGAGGCGTGCCCCTGACCGGGGGGTGCTAGAGTGACGATTCCAACTCATACTTACCTGGCAGGGGAGATACCATGATCATGAAGGTGGTTCTCCCAGGGCGAGGCTCGGCCATTGCACTCCGGCTGTGCTGACCCCTGCGATTTCCTCAAATGCAGGAAACTCGACTGCATAATTTGTGGTAGTGGGGGACTGCGTTCGCGCTTTCCCCTGATTATTCCTGGTCAAAAGACAGCTTGACGAAAGAAACTACGGGGCCTTTATCGTTTCTACAAGGTTTCCTCCAGCCACCTGTTCCTGTCTCAGGTGGGGTCTGTGCGGGGCCTTCTACGAGGGTTCAACGCGTCAGCCACTTGTCCTGCATCAAACCCATATCTGTATGCTGCATGCTTTCCCTATCCCTATGCTATGGGCTCGCCGCGGGCCTAGTTTCGCAGAACAAAGCTGCCTCGTGCCTGGATGCTTAGTCGCCGCCCCTCTATGCAAATATATGTGTGCTGCAGTGTAGCTTGGGAGCCTGGTTGTAAACCCCTTGCGTGCATAAAGACATTTTCAGAGGCTTCCCAGGAGGGCTACCAAAAAGGAACCAATACGCCTGACTGTTCACAGGGATAATGTGCCTTGCTGATGGAATAGCTGCGACTGAGGCTAGTTTGCCAGCAGGCACCCAGAAAGCCCCTCCATAACCTGGTGGAGGCGTGCCCCTGACCGGGGGGTGCTAGAGTGACGATTCCAACTCATACTTACCTGGCAGGGGAGATACCATGATCATGAAGGTGGTTCTCCCAGGGCGAGGCTCGGCCATTGCACTCCGGCTGTGCTGACCCCTGCGATTTCCTCAAATGCAGGAAACTCGACTGCATAATTTGTGGTAGTGGGGGACTGCGTTCGCGCTTTCCCCTGATTATTCCTGGTCAAAAGACAGCTTGACGAAAGAAACTACGGGGCCTTTATCGTTTCTACAAGGTTTCCTCCAGCCACCTGTTCCTGTCTCAGGTGGGGTCTGTGCGGGGCCTTCTACGAGGGTTCAACGCGTCAGCCACTTGTCCTGCATCAAACCCATATCTGTATGCTGCATGCTTTCCCTATCCCTATGCTATGGGCTCGCCGCGGGCCTAGTTTCGCAGAACAAAGCTGCCTCGTGCCTGGATGCTTAGTCGCCGCCCCTCTATGCAAATATATGTGTGCTGCAGTGTAGCTTGGGAGCCTGGTTGTAAACCCCTTGCGTGCATAAAGACATTTTCAGAGGCTTCCCAGGAGGGCTACCAAAAAGGAACCAATACGCCTGACTGTTCACAGGGATAATGTGCCTTGCTGATGGAATAGCTGCGACTGAGGCTAGTTTGCCAGCAGGCACCCAGAAAGCCCCTCCATAACCTGGTGGAGGCGTGCCCCTGACCGGGGGGTGCTAGAGTGACGATTCCAACTCATACTTACCTGGCAGGGGAGATACCATGATCATGAAGGTGGTTCTCCCAGGGCGAGGCTCGGCCATTGCACTCCGGCTGTGCTGACCCCTGCGATTTCCTCAAATGCAGGAAACTCGACTGCATAATTTGTGGTAGTGGGGGACTGCGTTCGCGCTTTCCCCTGATTATTCCTGGTCAAAAGACAGCTTGACGAAAGAAACTACGGGGCCTTTATCGTTTCTACAAGGTTTCCTCCAGCCACCTGTTCCTGTCTCAGGTGGGGTCTGTGCGGGGCCTTCTACGAGGGTTCAACGCGTCAGCCACTTGTCCTGCATCAAACCCATATCTGTATGCTGCATGCTTTCCCTATCCCTATGCTATGGGCTCGCCGCGGGCCTAGTTTCGCAGAACAAAGCTGCCTCGTGCCTGGATGCTTAGTCGCCGCCCCTCTATGCAAATATATGTGTGCTGCAGTGTAGCTTGGGAGCCTGGTTGTAAACCCCTTGCGTGCATAAAGACATTTTCAGAGGCTTCCCAGGAGGGCTACCAAAAAGGAACCAATACGCCTGACTGTTCACAGGGATAATGTGCCTTGCTGATGGAATAGCTGCGACTGAGGCTAGTTTGCCAGCAGGCACCCAGAAAGCCCCTCCATAACCTGGTGGAGGCGTGCCCCTGACCGGGGGGTGCTAGAGTGACGATTCCAACTCATACTTACCTGGCAGGGGAGATACCATGATCATGAAGGTGGTTCTCCCAGGGCGAGGCTCGGCCATTGCACTCCGGCTGTGCTGACCCCTGCGATTTCCTCAAATGCAGGAAACTCGACTGCATAATTTGTGGTAGTGGGGGACTGCGTTCGCGCTTTCCCCTGATTATTCCTGGTCAAAAGACAGCTTGACGAAAGAAACTACGGGGCCTTTATCGTTTCTACAAGGTTTCCTCCAGCCACCTGTTCCTGTCTCAGGTGGGGTCTGTGCGGGGCCTTCTACGAGGGTTCAACGCGTCAGCCACTTGTCCTGCATCAAACCCATATCTGTATGCTGCATGCTTTCCCTATCCCTATGCTATGGGCTCGCCGCGGGCCTAGTTTCGCAGAACAAAGCTGCCTCGTGCCTGGATGCTTAGTCGCCGCCCCTCTATGCAAATATATGTGTGCTGCAGTGTAGCTTGGGAGCCTGGTTGTAAACCCCTTGCGTGCATAAAGACATTTTCAGAGGCTTCCCAGGAGGGCTACCAAAAAGGAACCAATACGCCTGACTGTTCACAGGGATAATGTGCCTTGCTGATGGAATAGCTGCGACTGAGGCTAGTTTGCCAGCAGGCACCCAGAAAGCCCCTCCATAACCTGGTGGAGGCGTGCCCCTGACCGGGGGGTGCTAGAGTGACGATTCCAACTCATACTTACCTGGCAGGGGAGATACCATGATCATGAAGGTGGTTCTCCCAGGGCGAGGCTCGGCCATTGCACTCCGGCTGTGCTGACCCCTGCGATTTCCTCAAATGCAGGAAACTCGACTGCATAATTTGTGGTAGTGGGGGACTGCGTTCGCGCTTTCCCCTGATTATTCCTGGTCAAAAGACAGCTTGACGAAAGAAACTACGGGGCCTTTATCGTTTCTACAAGGTTTCCTCCAGCCACCTGTTCCTGTCTCAGGTGGGGTCTGTGCGGGGCCTTCTACGAGGGTTCAACGCGTCAGCCACTTGTCCTGCATCAAACCCATATCTGTATGCTGCATGCTTTCCCTATCCCTATGCTATGGGCTCGCCGCGGGCCTAGTTTCGCAGAACAAAGCTGCCTCGTGCCTGGATGCTTAGTCGCCGCCCCTCTATGCAAATATATGTGTGCTGCAGTGTAGCTTGGGAGCCTGGTTGTAAACCCCTTGCGTGCATAAAGACATTTTCAGAGGCTTCCCAGGAGGGCTACCAAAAAGGAACCAATACGCCTGACTGTTCACAGGGATAATGTGCCTTGCTGATGGAATAGCTGCGACTGAGGCTAGTTTGCCAGCAGGCACCCAGAAAGCCCCTCCATAACCTGGTGGAGGCGTGCCCCTGACCGGGGGGTGCTAGAGTGACGATTCCAACTCATACTTACCTGGCAGGGGAGATACCATGATCATGAAGGTGGTTCTTGAGCTGTTTGGATAGTATCGCTGGCTGCGCTACTCTGTGGAGTGTTCTCCCCTGGCTGTGAGACTGACAGTTTCACTGTTTCATGCTGTCACTGGTTAAGGACATTTTCCTAAAGAGTGCCTGCTGGTTACTTCCCTGCTGAATTCACCTCAGCCCTGCAGTTCTGCTGAGGGAGGAGGGTAAACTTCTGTTATGGCGGCGGCCAAAAACGCAAATGTTCCGGCTTATGCGCGGGTGAATAATTCTGTCAGACTAGAGTTTGAAGCTGAGAAAAGACAAGAAAGAGGCCTGGAATATATTGTCAAAGATTTGCTGTTTGGACTGTTCCAGTTAACACCGGATAAGATTCTTGCACTACAGGATTACCATGTAAGAGGAGTTTATGATGTTACATTTATTAATAAGAGAACCTGCCTTGATTTTGTGAGGAAATCGCAGCAGTATTGCAATGATAAGTTATTGGACTGTGTAAAGGTGACTCCACATTATGAGGAAGAGAATTTACAATCGCTTGTGCTGAAAATGTATAACCCAAATTTACCTCAGGAAGACATTACCAGCTGGCTTTCCCTGTTTTGTGACAAGGTAAAATTTCTACATAAAATTACTAACCAGTTTGGGTTGTGGACTGGAAAAAGGAAATATCTTGTGTCATTTAAAAAAGACATTCTTCCCCCCAGCTCGCTTTAGCATTGGAAAGCATAACGGGGATTTATTTTTTGATGGAATGGGCAGTTTCTGTCGCATATGCCATGTATATGGCCACACAACTGAGCTATGCAAAGAGAGACATAGATGCAGGAATTGTGACTCTTTTGAACATGAAACTCTAGCATGTTCTAAAATTAAAAGATGTAATTTCTGCCTTTGTCCTGGACATGTTTATTCAAACTGTCCCCATCGTAACAACACAGA
Source organism: Aquarana catesbeiana (assembly GCF_042186555.1). Classification (NCBI taxonomy): domain Eukaryota; kingdom Metazoa; phylum Chordata; class Amphibia; order Anura; family Ranidae; genus Aquarana; species Aquarana catesbeiana. Next base: position 34,189 of record NW_027362602.1, read on the forward strand.
GACATTAAAGCAGGCTGTTACAGCTAATCCTGAGGTAAAATCATCTGAGGTAAAATCATCTGAGCGGGAAAATTCAGCTGATCCAGCGCCCCCTGCTGTTGACTTGGAAAATCCTGCAGCTGGATTAATTTCTGACATTTCTAAAGCAAAAATACCTGTCACAGCAGAAAGTTCAGTATCACACCAGGTGTTTGTGCAAGAGGAAGAAAAGTCTGTCTTGCAGAAAATGGAGGCTGTATCCTTGCAGGGAGAAAATGGAAAGGAGCAACGTTTAAAATATATGACAAAACAATCAGGAAGATCCAGAGAAGGAAAGCAGGCTTTGGAAAAAGGCAAGTGCCCTGGGGATGAAGATGCACAGCAAGATGGAAAGTCAAAGGCCAAGAAACTACGAACAGGATCACCAGCTGCGATTGGAGCAAGGATGGATATACAAGCTGGGAAAAAGTCATGGGCAGAGGTTGTAAAATCCTCTGCTAGTACAGATACAGAGAAAATGGAGCCCAGCCCCCTTCCAGTGGACTATTCGTTAGAAGACCTATTCTTTGATAATGAGATTCCTATTAATTCAGTCAGCCCGGCATCTCCTAAGCAGAATTTCTTAAACACTGATTTAGTCCACCAATTGGAAAAAGTCATGGGAATGGATCCTTCAGAGGGCAATATGGATTTCTGAGTAAGTCTGGATTAGGAATCTCTACCTTATTTCACCATGGCTGTGTTAGAAGGCTTAACCTTTAACGTGCACTGCATAAAAAGTCAGCTAAGACGCATAACTGTGTTTAACTTTCTGGCGGCTTTTAATGTAAGTGTTTTTTTCCTGCAAGAATGTGCTATACCACACATGAGCAATTATGAGACTTTTGCAAAAGACTGGACTCATGGCCCTTCTGTGTGGTCAGGCTCAAATGGGAATAAAAGTGCAGGAGTTGCTATTCTTTTTAAAGGGCCAGCACAAATTCACCAGATACAAGAACTTGTGCCAGGGAGAGTTTTGTTTGTTTCTGTCTCTATTGATGGTATTAAGTGGGATCTCCTAAATGTATATGCATCTCCAGATACAAAAGACCGTATTGAACTGTTTGAAAATTTGAACCTCTTTATGGCAAATATTAAACCAACACTTGTAGCAGGTGATTTTAACTGTACTTTAAATGGGGCAGATAGATATGGTCCAGGTGTTAAAGTGACTGATAGATCAACTAACCTTTTGAAAGCAATGATAACTGATTTCAAGTTTAGAGATATTTTTATGACCCTTAATACAAATATACCCTTAACTGAGAGAGTTACATGGAAAGGTAAAGATGCTGGATCAAGAATTGACTTTATATTTGCTGCTAAGTCTTTAGTGCCCTTGACATGCGTTCATAAAGAGAATGTTATTTCAGACCACAAGGTGGTGATTTTCAAGGTTTCAAGCCCAGCTGAACAAAAAGTGGGAAGAGGCTTTTGGAAATTGAACACCTCCCTGCTACAAGATGATGGAGTGTATAAGGATTTTAGTAAAGTATTTAAGGAGTGGCAGACAGAAAAGTTGCACGCTAGTGATATTCTAACATGGTGGGATATAGTAAAAGGGAGAATTAAACGTTTTTTCATTAAATTAGGGGTTCACAAGGCAAAAGAAAAAAGAGAATTTTTTGATAATCTAAATACCCAGCTACAAACTTTGTATAAACTCAAAGGAATAGGCTGTGATGTAGCTGATAATATTTCTACAGCAAAAGAGAACATTAAAAAGTGTCTAGAAGAGAAAGCAAAGGAAGTCATTTTTAAAAGCCGTGTAAAACATGTAGAAGAGAATGAAAAGTGTACCAAGTACTTCTTTAGGAGGGTTTCACTTTCAAAGGAAATAATAACAGAAATAGAGGGGGAGAATTCCAGGAGTGGCATAATGGGAAAAGTTTGTACTTTTTATCAATCCCTATATGACACCAAAAACATTGACAGCGATTTCCTGAATGACACACTCAAAGATATAACTATGGTTCTAAACCAAGATGATGCAAAGTCCCTAAATGAGCTTTTAACTGAAGATGAACTTTTAAAAACCATGAAGAGTTTTCAAAAAAGTAAAGTACCTGGGCTGGATGGTTTGCCTGTTGAATTTTACTTGCAGTTTTGGGACATTTTAAAAAATGACTTGCTAAATGTATTTAGCAAATGTTTTCTCTATAAAGAGCTGCCACATTCTTGGAGGAGAGGAGTCATTACCCTACTGCCAAAAGGGGGCGACAAAACCCAATTAAAGAACTGGAGGCCTATAACACTCCTGAACCTGGATTATAAAATCTTTGCTAAAATCCTGGCAAACAGGTTGAAAAGAGTGATAGATAAAGTGATCCATAGTAACCAGGTGTGCGGTATCCCTGGGCGTAGAATACACCATATTACCAACCTCATAAGGGACTCTATTTGGTACATGGAAGAGCGTAAGCAACCTCTGGCAATTCTGTCATTAGATTTTGAAAAAGCTTTTGACCACATATCTCACGTGTATCTCTTTAATGTTCTGCACAAAATGGGCATTCCAGAGGGCTTTTTGTCCTCATTAAGGTCCTTATATAATAAGTGTACCAGTCAAGTTTTAGTCAATGGCTTCATGACTGAAGGCTTTAGCTTAAAGTGTGGTGTCAAGCAAGGATGTCCTTTGTCGCCATTGCTTTTTGTGTGTGCCATTGAGCCACTGTTATGCTCCATTAGAAAGGATAAGGTGATCAGAGGAGTTCACGTGCCAGGAAGTGGAGGGCGGCAAGTAAAAATAACTGGTTACATGGACGACCTTGCCATGTTGTGTACTAACACTACATCTGTTCAAAGGGCAATCAAAAGAACAGAATATTTCTGTGCCGCTTCTGGATTTAAATTAAATTTGAATAAAAGCAGCATGATGGAAATTGGAGATTGGAAGCCTTCTCTAGATTGCCCAATACAAAAGAAGGAATCTATAAAAATCTTGGGCACAATTTTTACCTCTAAAAATGATGGAGAGGAGTCATGGAACGTGGTTATGGAAAGGATAAACAGAAAGGTTATAGGCTGGAAGATGCGACAGTTAACCATTGAAGGGAGGATTTTACTACTTAAAATGGTTCTGTTACCTATTTTATTGTATACAGCTCTCACCTTTCCTCCATCAGTATTACACCTGACTCAGGTTGTACGAACATGTTTTCTCTTTGTTTGGGGTTCAAAGATGGAGAGGTTAAAAAGAATATACATGACAAAACCACCTGAAAAAGGTGGGAAAGGTATGCCAAATATAAAGCGCTTTGTATATACAAAATATTTGGTTCTATGCCTTCAAGCCCATAAAACAGAAGCACTTTGGTCTTTTTTTCTGAGATATGCAGCAGGGTTTACTTTTCGGAAACATGGTTGGTACAATTTATCTCTGAAAAGCCCTTTCTGCCTTAACCCCCCATGGTTTTATAGCATTTTGCAAACTATCATCTCTGACTTCAATCTTTGTAATAAATCCCAAGAAGACCTTTGTGATAAATTGAAGTTGAAACTGCATTTTAATGCTGCTGAAACTTTAATTCCTATCATTCAAATGCCAGAAGAGGAGGTAAAAACTGTTTGGGCAAAAGTCAGTCATAAACAGCTCTTTAATAGTCAAAAAGATTTAGCATGGGCCTGTGTGCACGAATGCCTACCTACCAAAGCCTTTCAGCACAAGAGAGGCGTGATAACATCAGCTAAGTGTCCAAGGTCCTCGTGTAGATCTAATGAGACAGTAAAGCATTTTCTGTGGGATTGCTTTTATGCCAAAGAACTTTGGACGAAAGTAAAACCACTTCTAGAACAGGTGGCGGGAATTAAAGATTTAAACTATGAGCTGGTTCTTTATGGCAAAGTGGAGACTATACCACAGGCTAAATGTATGATTTTATGGAAAATGATAAACTCTTTTAAAGAAGCTCTGTGGAAAGTCCGAAACAAGATAATCTTTAATTCTAATGAGGTAACAGTTAATGAATGCATATCTTTGAGTTTTAGTGCAATGCGTTTATATGTTTTGCTTGATGAAAAGAGTTCTGCAAACAAAAGCAAGTTTTGGTGTCAGGAAAAATGGTTTATATTTTCAAACTAAGTAATGGAAAAAAGATTGTAGTGTATGATATGCGGACTCTGTTCCATTTACTTATGTATATCAGTTAAAAAGTATTGTAAAGTTGAAATGTGAACTTGTATATAATTTATTGACTTAATAAAGCTTTTAAAAAACGAAAAACGAAATGAAGGTGGTTCTCCCAGGGCGAGGCTCGGCCATTGCACTCCGGCTGTGCTGACCCCTGCGATTTCCTCAAATGCAGGAAACTCGACTGCATAATTTGTGGTAGTGGGGGACTGCGTTCGCGCTTTCCCCTGATTATTCCTGGTCAAAAGACAGCTTGACGAAAGAAACTACGGGGCCTTTATCGTTTCTACAAGGTTTCCTCCAGCCACCTGTTCCTGTCTCAGGTGGGGTCTGTGCGGGGCCTTCTACGAGGGTTCAACGCGTCAGCCACTTGTCCTGCATCAAACCCATATCTGTATGCTGCATGCTTTCCCTATCCCTATGCTATGGGCTCGCCGCGGGCCTAGTTTCGCAGAACAAAGCTGCCTCGTGCCTGGATGCTTAGTCGCCGCCCCTCTATGCAAATATATGTGTGCTGCAGTGTAGCTTGGGAGCCTGGTTGTAAACCCCTTGCGTGCATAAAGACATTTTCAGAGGCTTCCCAGGAGGGCTACCAAAAAGGAACCAATACGCCTGACTGTTCACAGGGATAATGTGCCTTGCTGATGGAATAGCTGCGACTGAGGCTAGTTTGCCAGCAGGCACCCAGAAAGCCCCTCCATAACCTGGTGGAGGCGTGCCCCTGACCGGGGGGTGCTAGAGTGACGATTCCAACTCATACTTACCTGGCAGGGGAGATACCATGATCATGAAGGTGGTTCTCCCAGGGCGAGGCTCGGCCATTGCACTCCGGCTGTGCTGACCCCTGCGATTTCCTCAAATGCAGGAAACTCGACTGCATAATTTGTGGTAGTGGGGGACTGCGTTCGCGCTTTCCCCTGATTATTCCTGGTCAAAAGACAGCTTGACGAAAGAAACTACGGGGCCTTTATCGTTTCTACAAGGTTTCCTCCAGCCACCTGTTCCTGTCTCAGGTGGGGTCTGTGCGGGGCCTTCTACGAGGGTTCAACGCGTCAGCCACTTGTCCTGCATCAAACCCATATCTGTATGCTGCATGCTTTCCCTATCCCTATGCTATGGGCTCGCCGCGGGCCTAGTTTCGCAGAACAAAGCTGCCTCGTGCCTGGATGCTTAGTCGCCGCCCCTCTATGCAAATATATGTGTGCTGCAGTGTAGCTTGGGAGCCTGGTTGTAAACCCCTTGCGTGCATAAAGACATTTTCAGAGGCTTCCCAGGAGGGCTACCAAAAAGGAACCAATACGCCTGACTGTTCACAGGGATAATGTGCCTTGCTGATGGAATAGCTGCGACTGAGGCTAGTTTGCCAGCAGGCACCCAGAAAGCCCCTCCATAACCTGGTGGAGGCGTGCCCCTGACCGGGGGGTGCTAGAGTGACGATTCCAACTCATACTTACCTGGCAGGGGAGATACCATGATCATGAAGGTGGTTCTCCCAGGGCGAGGCTCGGCCATTGCACTCCGGCTGTGCTGACCCCTGCGATTTCCTCAAATGCAGGAAACTCGACTGCATAATTTGTGGTAGTGGGGGACTGCGTTCGCGCTTTCCCCTGATTATTCCTGGTCAAAAGACAGCTTGACGAAAGAAACTACGGGGCCTTTATCGTTTCTACAAGGTTTCCTCCAGCCACCTGTTCCTGTCTCAGGTGGGGTCTGTGCGGGGCCTTCTACGAGGGTTCAACGCGTCAGCCACTTGTCCTGCATCAAACCCATATCTGTATGCTGCATGCTTTCCCTATCCCTATGCTATGGGCTCGCCGCGGGCCTAGTTTCGCAGAACAAAGCTGCCTCGTGCCTGGATGCTTAGTCGCCGCCCCTCTATGCAAATATATGTGTGCTGCAGTGTAGCTTGGGAGCCTGGTTGTAAACCCCTTGCGTGCATAAAGACATTTTCAGAGGCTTCCCAGGAGGGCTACCAAAAAGGAACCAATACGCCTGACTGTTCACAGGGATAATGTGCCTTGCTGATGGAATAGCTGCGACTGAGGCTAGTTTGCCAGCAGGCACCCAGAAAGCCCCTCCATAACCTGGTGGAGGCGTGCCCCTGACCGGGGGGTGCTAGAGTGACGATTCCAACTCATACTTACCTGGCAGGGGAGATACCATGATCATGAAGGTGGTTCTCCCAGGGCGAGGCTCGGCCATTGCACTCCGGCTGTGCTGACCCCTGCGATTTCCTCAAATGCAGGAAACTCGACTGCATAATTTGTGGTAGTGGGGGACTGCGTTCGCGCTTTCCCCTGATTATTCCTGGTCAAAAGACAGCTTGACGAAAGAAACTACGGGGCCTTTATCGTTTCTACAAGGTTTCCTCCAGCCACCTGTTCCTGTCTCAGGTGGGGTCTGTGCGGGGCCTTCTACGAGGGTTCAACGCGTCAGCCACTTGTCCTGCATCAAACCCATATCTGTATGCTGCATGCTTTCCCTATCCCTATGCTATGGGCTCGCCGCGGGCCTAGTTTCGCAGAACAAAGCTGCCTCGTGCCTGGATGCTTAGTCGCCGCCCCTCTATGCAAATATATGTGTGCTGCAGTGTAGCTTGGGAGCCTGGTTGTAAACCCCTTGCGTGCATAAAGACATTTTCAGAGGCTTCCCAGGAGGGCTACCAAAAAGGAACCAATACGCCTGACTGTTCACAGGGATAATGTGCCTTGCTGATGGAATAGCTGCGACTGAGGCTAGTTTGCCAGCAGGCACCCAGAAAGCCCCTCCATAACCTGGTGGAGGCGTGCCCCTGACCGGGGGGTGCTAGAGTGACGATTCCAACTCATACTTACCTGGCAGGGGAGATACCATGATCATGAAGGTGGTTCTCCCAGGGCGAGGCTCGGCCATTGCACTCCGGCTGTGCTGACCCCTGCGATTTCCTCAAATGCAGGAAACTCGACTGCATAATTTGTGGTAGTGGGGGACTGCGTTCGCGCTTTCCCCTGATTATTCCTGGTCAAAAGACAGCTTGACGAAAGAAACTACGGGGCCTTTATCGTTTCTACAAGGTTTCCTCCAGCCACCTGTTCCTGTCTCAGGTGGGGTCTGTGCGGGGCCTTCTACGAGGGTTCAACGCGTCAGCCACTTGTCCTGCATCAAACCCATATCTGTATGCTGCATGCTTTCCCTATCCCTATGCTATGGGCTCGCCGCGGGCCTAGTTTCGCAGAACAAAGCTGCCTCGTGCCTGGATGCTTAGTCGCCGCCCCTCTATGCAAATATATGTGTGCTGCAGTGTAGCTTGGGAGCCTGGTTGTAAACCCCTTGCGTGCATAAAGACATTTTCAGAGGCTTCCCAGGAGGGCTACCAAAAAGGAACCAATACGCCTGACTGTTCACAGGGATAATGTGCCTTGCTGATGGAATAGCTGCGACTGAGGCTAGTTTGCCAGCAGGCACCCAGAAAGCCCCTCCATAACCTGGTGGAGGCGTGCCCCTGACCGGGGGGTGCTAGAGTGACGATTCCAACTCATACTTACCTGGCAGGGGAGATACCATGATCATGAAGGTGGTTCTCCCAGGGCGAGGCTCGGCCATTGCACTCCGGCTGTGCTGACCCCTGCGATTTCCTCAAATGCAGGAAACTCGACTGCATAATTTGTGGTAGTGGGGGACTGCGTTCGCGCTTTCCCCTGATTATTCCTGGTCAAAAGACAGCTTGACGAAAGAAACTACGGGGCCTTTATCGTTTCTACAAGGTTTCCTCCAGCCACCTGTTCCTGTCTCAGGTGGGGTCTGTGCGGGGCCTTCTACGAGGGTTCAACGCGTCAGCCACTTGTCCTGCATCAAACCCATATCTGTATGCTGCATGCTTTCCCTATCCCTATGCTATGGGCTCGCCGCGGGCCTAGTTTCGCAGAACAAAGCTGCCTCGTGCCTGGATGCTTAGTCGCCGCCCCTCTATGCAAATATATGTGTGCTGCAGTGTAGCTTGGGAGCCTGGTTGTAAACCCCTTGCGTGCATAAAGACATTTTCAGAGGCTTCCCAGGAGGGCTACCAAAAAGGAACCAATACGCCTGACTGTTCACAGGGATAATGTGCCTTGCTGATGGAATAGCTGCGACTGAGGCTAGTTTGCCAGCAGGCACCCAGAAAGCCCCTCCATAACCTGGTGGAGGCGTGCCCCTGACCGGGGGGTGCTAGAGTGACGATTCCAACTCATACTTACCTGGCAGGGGAGATACCATGATCATGAAGGTGGTTCTCCCAGGGCGAGGCTCGGCCATTGCACTCCGGCTGTGCTGACCCCTGCGATTTCCTCAAATGCAGGAAACTCGACTGCATAATTTGTGGTAGTGGGGGACTGCGTTCGCGCTTTCCCCTGATTATTCCTGGTCAAAAGACAGCTTGACGAAAGAAACTACGGGGCCTTTATCGTTTCTACAAGGTTTCCTCCAGCCACCTGTTCCTGTCTCAGGTGGGGTCTGTGCGGGGCCTTCTACGAGGGTTCAACGCGTCAGCCACTTGTCCTGCATCAAACCCATATCTGTATGCTGCATGCTTTCCCTATCCCTATGCTATGGGCTCGCCGCGGGCCTAGTTTCGCAGAACAAAGCTGCCTCGTGCCTGGATGCTTAGTCGCCGCCCCTCTATGCAAATATATGTGTGCTGCAGTGTAGCTTGGGAGCCTGGTTGTAAACCCCTTGCGTGCATAAAGACATTTTCAGAGGCTTCCCAGGAGGGCTACCAAAAAGGAACCAATACGCCTGACTGTTCACAGGGATAATGTGCCTTGCTGATGGAATAGCTGCGACTGAGGCTAGTTTGCCAGCAGGCACCCAGAAAGCCCCTCCATAACCTGGTGGAGGCGTGCCCCTGACCGGGGGGTGCTAGAGTGACGATTCCAACTCATACTTACCTGGCAGGGGAGATACCATGATCATGAAGGTGGTTCTCCCAGGGCGAGGCTCGGCCATTGCACTCCGGCTGTGCTGACCCCTGCGATTTCCTCAAATGCAGGAAACTCGACTGCATAATTTGTGGTAGTGGGGGACTGCGTTCGCGCTTTCCCCTGATTATTCCTGGTCAAAAGACAGCTTGACGAAAGAAACTACGGGGCCTTTATCGTTTCTACAAGGTTTCCTCCAGCCACCTGTTCCTGTCTCAGGTGGGGTCTGTGCGGGGCCTTCTACGAGGGTTCAACGCGTCAGCCACTTGTCCTGCATCAAACCCATATCTGTATGCTGCATGCTTTCCCTATCCCTATGCTATGGGCTCGCCGCGGGCCTAGTTTCGCAGAACAAAGCTGCCTCGTGCCTGGATGCTTAGTCGCCGCCCCTCTATGCAAATATATGTGTGCTGCAGTGTAGCTTGGGAGCCTGGTTGTAAACCCCTTGCGTGCATAAAGACATTTTCAGAGGCTTCCCAGGAGGGCTACCAAAAAGGAACCAATACGCCTGACTGTTCACAGGGATAATGTGCCTTGCTGATGGAATAGCTGCGACTGAGGCTAGTTTGCCAGCAGGCACCCAGAAAGCCCCTCCATAACCTGGTGGAGGCGTGCCCCTGACCGGGGGGTGCTAGAGTGACGATTCCAACTCATACTTACCTGGCAGGGGAGATACCATGATCATGAAGGTGGTTCTCCCAGGGCGAGGCTCGGCCATTGCACTCCGGCTGTGCTGACCCCTGCGATTTCCTCAAATGCAGGAAACTCGACTGCATAATTTGTGGTAGTGGGGGACTGCGTTCGCGCTTTCCCCTGATTATTCCTGGTCAAAAGACAGCTTGACGAAAGAAACTACGGGGCCTTTATCGTTTCTACAAGGTTTCCTCCAGCCACCTGTTCCTGTCTCAGGTGGGGTCTGTGCGGGGCCTTCTACGAGGGTTCAACGCGTCAGCCACTTGTCCTGCATCAAACCCATATCTGTATGCTGCATGCTTTCCCTATCCCTATGCTATGGGCTCGCCGCGGGCCTAGTTTCGCAGAACAAAGCTGCCTCGTGCCTGGATGCTTAGTCGCCGCCCCTCTATGCAAATATATGTGTGCTGCAGTGTAGCTTGGGAGCCTGGTTGTAAACCCCTTGCGTGCATAAAGACATTTTCAGAGGCTTCCCAGGAGGGCTACCAAAAAGGAACCAATACGCCTGACTGT
>NW_027362603.1:0-26121 GCF_042186555.1 Aquarana catesbeiana
AACTTATGCGGCTCCTGCCTACTACAGCTCCAACTTTACTAGTCCCTCTGCATTGTACTCGGATGCTCTGGGATGGCAGGTCAGCAAGCCCAGACCACGATCTACCAGTCACCTGGCCATTATCTACGGGTTTCTGATCCCCACTATAGGGTTGTTATGGGGTGTTGGGTGTTCTCAGTCTATAACAATCTCCATATGGGGTCATTATAGGTGTGCTGGATGTTGTCTGTTATAAATGATCTCCTATGGAGATTGTTATAGACTATCTCCAAAGGGGATCATTATGGGGTCCTGGATGTTGTCAGTCTATAACAATCCTCATGGGGGGTCCTGGATGTTGTCAGTCTATAACAATCTCCATAGGGGACCATTATGGGGGTTCTGGATGTTCTTAGTCTATAACAAGTTTCATGGGGGAGTCATTTATAACAAAGAACATCCAGAACCCCCATTTGGCCCCTATGGAGAATGTTATAGACGGAGAACATCCAGTATCCAATATTAATCCCCTATGGAGATTGTTAGACTGACAACATCCAGCACTCCCATAATGACCCACTATGGAGATTGTTATAAATGACTCCCCATGGAGATTGTTATAAATGACTCCCCATGGAGATTGTTATAGACCAGGGATCTCCAAACTACGGCCCTCCAGCTGTTGCAGAACTACACGTCCCATGAGGCATTGTAAAACTCTGACATTCACAGTTATGACTAGGCATGATGGGAATTGTAATTCCTGAACAAATAGATGGCCATAGTTTGGAGACCCCTGTTATAGACTATCTCCGTAGGGGGTCATTATGGGGTGCTGGATGTTCTCAGTCTACAACAATCTCCATAGTGGATCATTATGGGAGTGCTGGATGTTGTCAGTCTAATAGGGCGTACACACGGTCGGACTTTGTTCGGACATTCCGACAACAAAATCCTAGGATTTTTTCTGACGGATGTTGGCTCAAACTTGTTTTGTCTACACACGGTCGCACAAAGTTGTCGGAAAATCCGATCGTTCTGAACGCGGTGACGTAAAACACATACGTCGGGACTATAAATGGGGCAGTGGCCAATAGCTTTCATCTATTTATTCTGAGCATGCGTGGCACTTTGTCCGTCGGATTTGTGTACACACGATCGAAATTTCCGACAACGGATTTTGTTGTCGGAAAATTTTATCTCGTGCTCTCCAACTTTGTGTGTCGGAAAATCCGATGGAAAATGTCCGATGGAGCCCACACACAATCGGAATTTCTGACAACACGCTACGATTGGACATTTTCCATCGGAAAATCCGACCGTGTGTACGGGGCATTACAATCTCCACAGGGGATCATTATGGGATGCTGAATGTTCTCCATCTATAACATTCCCTATAGGGGCCAAAATGGGGGTGCTGGATGTTTTCCATCTATACCAGTCTCCAGAGGTAGTTATTATGGGGGTGCTGGATGTTCTCCATCCCTAACAGTCTTTCTAGGGTGTCATTATGGAGGTGATAAGACATTATTAAACTTTACTTGTCTCCATAGAGGGTCATTATGGGGATGCTTGATGTTCTCCTCGGTTTATAACGGCCTCCATAGGGGGATATCAGTGCAGTTCTGAATATGGGGACATACATGACACACGTCAGGAAAACTCATTGTATAGATGAACCTGAATTGTCTGCATCCTGTTTTCACCTTTGAGAAGTCACATGCGGGGGACCTCCAGCTTCTCTGTATTAGGACCGCCATAAAGGCTCCTCCACCTACATGGAGATGTTTATAATGAAAGTGACTTCTATTACAGAAGGAAAAGGAGTAACAATCATTTCTACATGTGATCAGCCAGAAGATGACCCTTGAGGGATATGGCAGCTTCCATTGATTGCTTCATGATGGTCTTGGTAATCCTGACCTCACCGACTCACTCACCTGGAACAAGGATGCCCAATGGGAGTTCAGCCTTTACTGCCTGCATGCTTGCAGAGGAATTGCTGACACCAATGGATTATATCTGACACCAACACTATTGATGTCTTATCTTTAATTTTTTCTATCCTGTACAATTAATGGCTGTTACCAAAGGGGTGATATCACAAAGTGTATTCCACATTATTGGAGCTGCTGGACACAATATATTGAGAAGCTGGTTCATGCTTTTGTCTCCTCCAGACTGGATTACCGTAACGCACTTCTAATTGGGATTCCTAGAAGGAGTCTGCAGAGACCTCAGTACATCCAAATCTCTGCAGCAAAGATCCTGATGAGAGTGCAGAAACATGAGCACATTACCCCTAATTCTTCACTCACTCCACTGGCTTCCTGTCTCCGCCAGGATTGAGTACAAGGTTTCTCTCCCCACACATCAATGTATCCATGGACATGCCCCTCCCTACCTTAAAGAACTTCTTGAACCGCAAAACACAACACGTCCCCTCCGCTCCACTCACTCAAACCTTCTTCATATACCCAGAACTAGACTCAGGACAATGGGAGACGGGGCGTTTTGTGCAGCTGCCCCGCGCCTGTGGAATGCCCTACCTGACAACCTGAGGGCTCCTCAATCTACTGACCGTTTTAAAAAAGGGCTTAAGACATTTCTTTTTAGCAAAGCTTTTTGTTCCTTCTAGATGTTCGTTTCATCGTATAAACTGCTTAAATTTCTTTTTTTTGTTGTTTTTATCCCATAGCACTTTGAGATCTTTTGATGAAAAGTGCACTATAAATAAAATGTATTATTATTATAGTAGAGGGATCAGTGAGCATTGAGGTGGCAATTAGGCAGCACACAGGGGGGGGGTAATGAGCCAATCCCCATCTGAGGACTAAACCCATCACTATATGGGAAGACTCTGCAGTGTGCATGGGGAGGGGTGCGATGAGGACGTTTTGTGTTTACTGCTTGAAAAGTCCAGAAAGAAACCAGAAATGTAAGGCCCCTTTCATACTTGTACGACTTGGGACTGCAAAGTCGTATGACAAGTCGTTCCCCCATGATTTCCAATGACTACCATTCATAGTAGTATGTCTTCAAGTCACGCCGACTTCAAAAGTAGTCCCTACACTACTTTGGTCCGACTTTGATGCGAGTTACACAGGCATTTCCTGAAATGGCGGCAAAAATTGTGGCCGCGAAAACGCGGCAAAAATCTAGCAACTTTGAAGTGGCGGTAGCGTGAAAGGGGCCTAAGGCCGGGTTCACACTGATACGACACGACTGTTGTAAGACTATCATCCTACTTTGCCCTGCTACATCGGTCCTACTTCCTTCCGACTTGAATGAACAGGATAAGATTTTGCTTTGACTGAGATAGTACAACTTATCCTTTGACCAATCAAAACAATCCCAGTGTGACAAATTATTTTTACTGCTGCTGTAATTATCATGTCGGATGGTTAGGACAAAGATCCTACTTTGATCCGACTTCAATGATATTCAATGGGCTGAAGTAGGACCAAAGTAGTGCACGGAGTATTTTCAAAGTAGGACCGACTTGTGTCGGACAAGTTAAGACGGCTCTCATATGGAAACATTGATTTGCTCGTCATGTGACATGAGCTCCCAATGTCGGATCGTTTGTCGAACAAGTGTGAACCCGGCCTAAATTCAGAGACCAGACACCATTATGTCTTCATTTCTAAAGCCCCATACACACCATTCGATTCTCTACAGATTTTTGTCTTCAGATTTACCAAAACCATATAATATGAGGCCAAACCTTAAGGCTGCCTTCACACCTGAGTGTTTCAAAGTTGTGCGTTTTTACCAGGATTTTGTTCAGGTCACCAATGTAAAAAGGCAGAAAAAATGCCTGTAATCTGCCCCAAAGAAGCTCATGTTCTTTTTTGAGCTTAGGGCATATTTCTTCAGGTGACAAAACGCTCAGGTGCCATTGAAATGAATGGGATTTTGCTTGTTGGGCGTTTTACGAGCTGAAAACACTCAGGTGTGAATGCAGCCTAAGAGTTTTGATTTGTATGTAATCAGGTAGGCCCTTGCACATGGTTTTGGTAAATCTGAAGACAAAAGTCTGCAGAAAATCGAATAGTGTGTATGGGGTCTAAGAATCGCCCATTTATATAATGGCCCGAGTGTGAGCGCAACTTTATACTGAAGGCATTGCTACATTTTTATTCCAAAATATGATGGGGGGAAAAGAAATGTCTTCTCTTCCCAATCTCATACAAGGTGGATTTCCATTTGAGACAAGTACCTTACCCAGCAAGATCTCTGCATGACCCATGGAGCTCTATACACACACTCCACTCGGCCCATATAGCTCTATACACACACCACCCAGGCCAAAGAGCTCTATACACACACCACCCAGGCCAAAGAGCTCTATACACACACCACCCAGGCCAAAGAGCTCTAGCCACACACCGCCCGGCCAAAGAGCTCTATCCACACACCGCCCGGCCAAAGAGCTCTATCCACACACCGCCCGGCCAAAGAGCTCTATCCACACACCGCCCGGCCAAAGAGCTCTATACACACACCGCCCGGCCCATGGAGCTCTATACACACACCGCCCGGCCCATGGAGCTCTATACACACACCGCCCGGCCCATGGAGCTCTATACACACACCGCCCGGCCCATGGAGCTCTATACACACACCGCCCGGCCCATGGAGCTCTATACACACACCGCCCGGCCCATGGAGCTCTAAACACACACCGCCCGGCCCATGGAGCTCTATACACACACCGCCCGGCCCATGGAGCTCTATACACACACCGCCCGGCCCATGGAGCTCTATACACACACCACCCGGCCAATAGAGCTCTATACACACACCGCCCGGCCCATGGAGCTCTATACACACACCGCCCGGCCCATGGAGCTCTATACACACACACCGCCCGGCCCATGGAGCTCTATACACACACACCGCCCGGCCCATGGAGCTCTATACACACACACCGCCCGGCCCATGGAGCTCTATACACACACACCGCCCGGCCCATGGAGCTCTATACACACACACCGCCCGGCCCATGGAGCTCTATACACACACACCGCCCGGCCCATGGAGCTCTATACACACACACCGCCCGGCCCATGGAGCTCTATACACACACACCGCCCGGCCCATGGAGCTCTATACACACACACCGCCCGGCCCATGGAGCTCTATACACACACACCGCCCGGCCCATGGAGCTCTATACACACACACCGCCCGGCCCATGGAGCTCTATACACACACACCGCCCGGCCCATGGAGCTCTATACACACACACCGCCCGGCCCATGGAGCTCTATACACACACACCGCCCGGCCCATGGAGCTCTATACACACACACCGCCCGGCCCATGGAGCTCTATACACACACACCGCCCGGCCCATGGAGCTCTATACACACACACCGCCCGGCCCATGGAGCTCTATACACACACACCGCCCGGCCCATGGAGCTCTATACACACACACCGCCCGGCCCATGGAGCTCTATACACACACACCGCCCGGCCCATGGAGCTCTATACACACACACCGCCCGGCCCATGGAGCTCTATACACACACACCGCCCGGCCCATGGAGCTCTATACACACACACCGCCCGGCCCATGGAGCTCTATACACACACACCGCCCGGCCCATGGAGCTCTATACACACACACCGCCCGGCCCATGGAGCTCTATACACACACACCGCCCGGCCCATGGAGCTCTATACACACACACCGCCCGGCCCATGGAGCTCTATACACACACACCGCCCGGCCCATGGAGCTCTATACACACACACCGCCCGGCCCATGGAGCTCTATACACACACACCGCCCGGCCCATGGAGCTCTATACACACACACCGCCCGGCCCATGGAGCTCTATACACACACACCGCCCGGCCCATGGAGCTCTATACACACACACCGCCCGGCCCATGGAGCTCTATACACACACACCGCCCGGCCCATGGAGCTCTATACACACACACCGCCCGGCCCATGGAGCTCTTTACACACACCGCCCGGCCCATGGAGCTCTATACACACACCGCCCGGCCCATGGAGCTCTATACACACACCGCCCGGCCCATGGAGCTCTATACACACACCGCCCGGCCCATGGAGCTCTATACACACACCGCCCGGCCCATGGAGCTCTATACACACACCGCCCGGCCCATGGAGCTCTATACACACACCGCCCGGCCCATGGAGCTCTATACACACACCGCCCGGCCCATGGAGCTCTATACACACACCGCCCGGCCCATGGAGCTCTATACACACACCGCCCGGCCCATGGAGCTCTATACACACACCGCCCGGCCCATGGAGCTCTATACACACACCGCCCGGCCCATGGAGCTCTAAACACACACCGCCCGGCCCATGGAGCTCTATACACACACACCGCCCGGCCCATGGAGCTCTATACACACACACCGCCCGGCCCATGGAGCTCTATACACACACACCGCCCGGCCCATGGAGCTCTATACACACACACCGCCCGGCCCATGGAGCTCTATACACACACACCGCCCGGCCCATGGAGCTCTATACACACACACCGCCCGGCCCATGGAGCTCTATACACACACCGCCCGGCCCATGGAGCTCTATACACACACCGCCCGGCCCATGGAGCTCTATACACACACTGCCCGGCCCATGGAGCTCTTTACACACACCGCCCGGCCCATGGAGCTCTTTACACACACCGCCCGGCCCATGGAGCTCTATACACACACCGCCCGGCCAATAGAGCAGAGCTCTATACACACACCACCTGGCCCATAGAGCTCTATACACACACCACCCGGCCCATGGAGCTCTATACACACACCGCCCGGCCCATGGAGCTCTATACACACACCGCCCGGCCCATGGAGCTCTAAACACACACCGCCCGGCCCATGGAGCTCTATACACACACCGCCCGGCCAATAGAGCAGAGCTCTATACACACACCACCTGGCCCATGGAGCTCTATACACACACCGCCCGGCCCATGGAGCTCTATACACACACCGCCCGGCCCATGGAGCTCTATACACACACCGCCCGGCCCATGGAGCTCTAAACACACACCGCCCGGCCCATGGAGCTCTATACACACACACCGCCCGGCCCATGGAGCTCTATACACACACACCGCCCGGCCCATGGAGCTCTATACACACACACCGCCCGGCCCATGGAGCTCTATACACACACACCGCCCGGCCCATGGAGCTCTATACACACACCGCCCGGCCCATGGAGCTCTATACACACACCGCCCGGCCCATGGAGCTCTATACACACACCGCCCGGCCCATGGAGCTCTATACACACACTGCCCGGCCCATGGAGCTCTTTACACACACCGCCCGGCCCATGGAGCTCTTTACACACACCGCCCGGCCCATGGAGCTCTATACACACACCGCCCGGCCAATAGAGCAGAGCTCTATACACACACCACCTGGCCCATAGAGCTCTATACACACACCACCCGGCCCATAGAGCTCTATACACACACCACCCGGCCCATAGAGCTCTATACACACACCACCCATAGAACTTACACTCGGATCAAACACAAAGCTCATTTCTATTGAAAAGGAAAACACCAGCCCTCTGCTCATGGTGAAGGTTTTTAAAATTCATTTGGAAGAAAGTTTAAACAGTTAAAGTAAAGATTAGAAAGTAGCGAGGTTGACTGAAGAGATACTTAGATACAGCAGATGTACCCAGGATCTGACTATTTGATCAAAAAGTAAACTTTAAGCCCTAATCCTGGACAGTTGCCCGGCATCAACATTTTACATATGGAATAATTCACGTAACAAACTTAAGGAGTATATCATCAATTACAAGAGACATTCATTTCTGTTATCTCTGAACACATTAGCTTGACCATCCACCACACTCCCAAATACCTCGTTGTAGGACAAGGAGACCAACAGTCTCTATGTTCCACAACAAGATATTTCAAGGATCGGGAGAACAACAATTAGTTCTAATAACATCAGTCCGAAAAAGTCATTCTAGCAAGCAGCAGTCAGTGCCCCCGATCACCACCACACCAATTGTATGATGATACTTGTGAAAGGAAAGAAAACTAAACTCGCTTAAATAAACAAAATAAGGATATGAGAAGCTGCCAACATATGAAAGTGGCACAGAAAAAAATAAATGAGTATAGGAGGTATGTGGTGCAACTAAAAGCGATAAATAATAAAATATGTGAACAGAAATAAGTGTGAAAAACGCACTTAATGGATAGCACTTCCAGGACCGTGCTAATGCTAATATGCTAGGTGATCAGGTGCTGGTAATCTTCCACATATTAAAACGATAATAAACATTCAAATAAACAGAAATCTCATAAACACAATCAATAAATAACACTTCTAGGGCCGTGCTTAAGCTAATGTGCTGAATAATCAGGTGCAAAAAATCTTCAACATAATATATAATAGACATTCATAATAACAGACATTTCTAATAAAGTGCAGACAAAGCAATAAAGTGCAAGAGTACTCTAAAGATGCTGGTAGTGCAACCAAAGTCCAATAAAGAGGAACAAGATCTCCAAGTGACAGTTGACCAAACCAAATCCACTTCATCCAATATCACCATCCGTGGTGCGCCACTCATTTCCCCCAGCCTCTCACCTCACATAAAGACCCCTACAGGTCAAGTCAGGCCTTGATATGAATATATCCAGAACCCTCAGCAATCGATCGATTCCCGCATATAACCTCAGCAATACTGATACCCAAGTTGGACTTCAAGCTCATCCGATCTTGTAGGGTCATGCAATAAAGAGGGTGGGGGGCTCCATGGTGTAGTATATCAAACCAATTTATTTAGGCGACAAGTAGTAACTTACAGTTTTTAAATCCTGAGTACAGCTACGTAGGATACTACCAGAAAGTGGCAACACCTGGCTCCTTCCTGACGCGTTGCCTCACTGAACACGTGACGTCATCAAAGGGTGATCATTTGGTCATACTGCACATGCACTTTGGTCTTTTAATAGGAACTGTCACTCGGAGATCTTGTTCCTCTTTATTGGACTTAGATTGCACTACCAGCACCTTTAGAGTACTCTTGCACTTTATTAGAAATTTCTGTTATTATGAATGTCTTAATTATGAATGTCATACATTATGTTGAAGATTTTTTTGCACCTGATTATTCAGCAAATTAGCTTTAGCACAGCCCTAGAAGTGTTATTTATTGATTGTGTTTATGAGATTTCTGTTTATTTGAATGTTTATTATCGTTTTAATATGTTGAAGATTACCAGCACCTGATCACCTAGCATATTAGCTTTAGCACGGTCCTGGAAATGCTATCCTGGAAGTGCTATCCCGTAAGTGCGTTTTTCACACTTATTTCTGCTCACATATTTTATCATTTATCACTTTTAGTTAGCGCCACATACCTCTATACTCATGATGATACTTGTACTGCTCTGGTGACTGTTCATAAATAAAAATAAATAAATATACATATATATATATATATATATATATATATATATATATATATATATATATATATATATATATATATATATATATATATATATATATATATATATATATATATATATATATATATATATTTTTTTTTTTTTTTTTTTTTAATTTACGAACAGTCACCAAGAGCAGTACAAGTATCATCATGAGTATAGAGGTATATATCTAGCTCCCTTGTCATCTCCTCCCAAGCTTGCCTCCAGGATTTCTCCAGAGCTTCTCCCATCCTTTGGAACTCCCTACCCCAATCTGTCCGACTGTGCCCTAATCTTTCCATCTTTAGGCGATCCCTGAAAATCCTTCTCTTCAAAGAAGCCTATCCTGCTTCTAACTAACACTGTTTTACTTCCTCCATCAGCTCATCCCCCACAGATATTACCTTTTGTATCAATTGACCCTCCCTTTTTAGCCCTCTGATTCCTCTTGTACCAAATTGTAATGTAACTGTAATGTCTGCCCTCATGTTGTAAAGCGCTGCACTGCACAAACTGTTGGCGCGCTATATATATATATATATATATATATATATATATATATATATATATATATATATATATATATATATATATATATATATATATATATCCTTCATCTTCAAAAAAATTGTTAGAAAGAATTAGTTCTGAAAAAAGAAAAATGCTATGCCTTTTACTAAATGTCTGTCTACTTTCCAGAAAAGGGGTAATTTGGGGGGTAGTTGTACTGTCCTGACATTTGAGGGCCTCAAAAAAAATTAGATTGGCCGTGAGTTTATCAGGATTGATCCATTTTCGAATATATATCCCATAGTAGTTTGTAGACTATAACTTTCACACAAAACAAATACTTGTTGGGATTTGTTTTTTTGACCGACATGTAGCAGTATATATATATTAGATTTTTTTATATTGGATATATTTTTTAACAGAAAGTAGAAAATATATATAAAAAAAAAAGTTGCAATACATCTCTACACCATCTAAAACTGAACACACACAAGCTGGCTATAGATACATTGTAAAAGTGAAGGATCCCGGACTAACCCCAATCTTCACTAAACTACCTCAAGGTCCACTGACCTAAGCATGCAGCTAGTAAAGCCAAAATAATCTGACCTCCTGCATGCTTGTTCCTGGTCAGTGAAACACTAGGTCAGTGATGGCGCACCTTGGCACCCCAGATGTTTTGGAACTACATTTCCCATGATGCTCACCTACACTACAGAGTGCATGAGCATCATGGGAAATGTAGTTCCAAAACATCTGGGGTGCCACGGTTCGCCATCACTGCACTAGGTAGTACAGTGAGGTTTAGAATAAGGAAGACGGCCCCCTGGAGCCTGCAACTTTATAAAAAAATCAGTAGTAGTAGTGGTTTTTGCCCACTGCTCCCTCCCAGTATCTAGGCAGCTTTCTCACATCAGATTTCCCCCCAGATATCTTTATAGAGGAACCACTCCCTACCCGTAACACAGCATGGAGGGGCTCAGTGAAGGTGGTGGTGAAGGTGTAGAGATGTCGGATCGGGTCACACAGATCATAAAAGGAGATCTGCCCGGCCTCATAATCCAGCTCTATCCTGACTCTCCTACTGAAGAGATAGCCAGGTAATGGGACCGTATTACTGTCATGTACCACTGAGTACCGATTACCCTTCCTCGCCTCCAAACACCAGGACTTCTCATTATATCCAATCTGCGAATGATATCCGATCCTAGCTATACTGGGGTAACACATTCCAACTCTCCACATCTGTGACACCCCAAGATCCACTTCCCAGTACAGTCTCCCTGAGGAAAACCTCTGACTGCTTAACACCTGAGAACTCCGAAATCTCCCTGGTGTTTCTGAAAACATCTCATATGCTGTCCTGGACACCGTTTTCCTGTCACCTGATATTTGTAGATGATTACCAGCTGTCTGAGCATCCAGTAATATGTCTGCAAACTCAGATTTTTGCTGTACAGATGCAATATTTGGTCCTCCAGCCTGGCGGTGTGAGTGTTGTATGGCGGGAGTGGGTTGGGGACGTTTCCTGGGTTGTTTGGCAATGTAGGGGGATATTTTCTTTGTAGTAGAATGTGAATAGACCTCTGTGCCTGTACATTTCTGTATATTTACCCCAGATATGAGATCAGATAAACCTTTGTGTAATGTGAGTGAGATCCCCGCCACATCCAGATCCCCTCCATCATGGAGGAGTTTATCATATCTCTCGTTCTCATTATCTCTAACGTCACACAAGTCACCCATGTCTGATTCCTGTAGGAAAGTCAGTGGATCTGTCATGTTACACAGCTTCTCAATGTCCACCATCTTCCTGGACAGCTCCTCCTTCTTTATTTCCAGCTGTTGAATCATATCAGACAGTGATAGAGAGATCCGCTCTGCCTGCCCGGAGATCTCACTCAGGACTCTCTTCTCCAGCTCTTCCAGACGTCTCCTGAGGTCTCTGAACAGGGCAGTGGCTCTCTCGGTTTCATCATCTGCTTTTCCTTGTACTGTCTTCCTGCGTTCCTGCAGACTCTGGACTCTTTTCTCCGTCTCCTCTCTCTCTATCATAGATATCTGCAGAACATTTCTCAGTTTCTTCTTCTTCATCTCAAAGGCCACATCCAGAGTCTCCACCTGGTGCCCCTGATGTTCTAGGGCCAATCTGCAATATGCACAGATACAAGTGGAGTCCTCTGTGCAGTAATATTCCAGTAGTTCCTTATGGACAGAACATTTCCTGTTCTCCAGAGAAGTAGTGAGTTCACATAAGACGTGTTCTGGTGACTTGCTGTGGACTCTCAGGTGATTGTCACACAGAGAAGCTTCACACATCAGACAGGATATCACAGCAGGTACAGGAGTGTGAATACAGTAAGTACAGAAGAACCCAGATTTCTGATCTGCTTGAGCAGACAGGAAATTCTCCACTATGTTACGCAGTGTTGTGTTCCTACGCAGTGCAGAACGATCCTGGAACTCTTCTCTGCATTCAGGACAGGGATAACCTCCAGACCCCTCCTGTGTATCCAACATACGAACAATACAGTCCCGGCAGAAGTTGTGTCCACATTTCAGGGTTACAGGATCTGTATAAATTTCCAGACAAATGGAACATTCCAGCTCCTTCCTCAGATCAGCAGACGCCATCACTGAAAGCAGAAAAGAGAAAATATATTTAAATTCTATGATACTCATTAAAGCTGAGCTCCAGGATTTTAGCCACTTTGTAAAGTGTGTAAGATTACTAGGGGTCCAGTGGGGTGCATGCCACCTTGTGGACTTCTCTCTGTTTTTTATAACCAAGTCTGATCATTGATGGTGCAAATTTCTTTCCTGCAACACGTGAAATTCACACGATTTCACCATCAACACAGTCACACAGTCCCTCCTGTGGAGCCATTGTGTTCTCCTGGTGGGGAAGCCATCGCATGTAAAATCTGATCTATCGATCGACTTGAGTACATTCAGCCTGCCCATACATGGTTTCGAAGCGGGTCCGGTTCCTGCTGAACCATCTATGGTTGGCTTAACAGTTTTACTGATCCTCAAGAATACAGCTATCACTACACTCCCGGTGCTCTGACAGAAGAGATGTTGTCTTCTCATATACTGTAGCAGTCGCTGTGACAGACATGATTTGAGTGTTGTCAGTCAGAAAAGCAGAGTAAGATCTTACCGGTAACTCTGTTTCCAGTAGTCTTCCAGGGCAGCCCTTGAGAGATGAAGCTCCTCCTCACACACAGGAAACACATTGCCACAAATTTTTTTAAAAGGCGGTCCCTCAGGTCCCTGGTCAGTCAGCCAAGAGAACCGATGCCCGGAATCTGAAAAAGACATAAAACAAAAGGCAACCTCACAAGGTCAAACGTTAGGGAGGGATCGTGCTGCCCTGGAAGACTACTGGAAACAGAGTTACCGGTAAGAACTAACTCTGCTTTTCCCCCAGTCGTCTTCCAGGTCAGCCCTTGAGAGGATAACCAAGTACTCACCAGATTAGGGTGAGACAACGGCTTGGAGGACTTTCCTACCAAAAGCCTGGTCCTGGCTGGATATCAGATCCAGTCTGTAATGCTGAACAAAGGTAGAGAATCTTGACCAAGTTGCTGCCCTGCAAATTTGCTCTGGAGTGGCTCCCGCCTTCTCTGCCCACGAAGCTGCTGAAGCCCTTGTTGAATGCGCCCTTAGATCTTTTGGCGGTGTTACTTCCATAACTTTGTAGCACTCCAGTATCGATGACTTGATCCATCTAGCTAGCGTTTTTTTTTTACGCTTGTTTACCTTTTTGATTTCCAGCGTACAGGACGAAAAGAGCGTCTGATGCTCTGAACTCATTGGTGACTTCAAGGTACTGAAGAGGACATCTTCTAACATCTACAGTGGGGATCGAAAGTTTGGGCACCCCAGGTAAAAATGTGTATTAATGTGCATAACGAAGCCAAGGAAAGATGGAAAAATCTCCAAATGGCATCAAATTACAGATTAGACATTCTTATAATATGTCAAAAAAAGTTAGATTTTATTTCCATCATTTACACTTTCAAAATTACAGAAAACAAAAAAATGGCGTCTGCAAAAGTTTGGGCACCCTGCATAGTTAATATCTTGTACTGCCCCCTTTGGCAAGTATCACAGCTTAAAAAAAAGTAACACTTTTTGTAACCAAGAGTAAGCCAAGAGTCTTTCAATTCTTGTTTGAGGTATCTTTGCCCATTCTTCCTTCCAAAAGTCTTCCAGTTCTTTTGAGATTTCTGGGCTGTCTGTCACGCACTGCTCTTTTAAGGTCTATCCATAGATTTTCAATAATGTTGAGGTCAGGAGATTGTGAAGGCCATGGCAAAACCTTCAGTTTACGCCTCTTGATGTAATCCCCCGTGGATTTTGAGGTGTGTTTAGGATCATTATCCATTTGTAGAAGCCATCCTTACTTTAACTTCAGATGGCATCAAGTTACCATCCAAAATTTGCTGAAATTTTATTGAATCCATTTTTCCTTCTACTCGTGAAATGTTCCCTGTGCCACTGGCTGCAATACAACCCCAAAGCATGATTGATCCACCCCCATGCTTAACAGTTGGACAGAGGTTCTTTTCATTAAATTCTGTGCCCTTTCTTCTCCGAACGTACCTTTGCTCATTCCGGCCAGAAAGTTCTATTTTAACCTCATCGGTCCACAGAACTTGTTTCCAAAATGCCTCAGGCTTGTCTATATGTTCATTTGCAAGGTTCAAATGCTGATTTTTGTGGTGAGGACGTAGAAGAGGTTTTCTTCTGATGACTCTTCCATGAAGACCATATTTGTACAAGTATGTCTTTATAGTGGAATAGTGTACCACAACTCCAGTGTCTGCCAGATCTTTCTGGAGGGATCATGCAGTCAAACGTGGGTTTTGAATTGCTTTTCTCATAATCCTGCGAGCTGTTCTGTCTGATATTTTTCTTGGTCTTCCAGATCTTGCTTTAACTTCCACTGTTCCTGATGACTGCCATTTCTTAATTACATTCCGAACAGAGGATATTGACATCTGAAAACGCTTTGCTATCTTCATATAGCCTTCTCCAGCTTTGTAAGCATCAACTATTTTCAGTTTTAGTTTTCTAGACAACTGCTTAGAAGAACCCATGGTGCTGATTGTTGGGGCAAGGTCAGATGAATCTGGCCATTTAAAACCTTTGAGATTACATCACCTGGTCTTCCCAGACGATGATTGAGAACAATCCATGACACTGGCAGGTCTCAGCTTTGCAAAGGGGGCAGTGTATGCTATAAATTCTGCAGGGTGCCCAAACTTTTGCAGACGCCATTTTTTTGTTTTCTGTAATTTTGAAAGTGTAAATGATGGAAATAAAATCTAACTTTTTTTGACATATTATAAGAATGTCTAATCTGTAATTTGATGCCATTTGGAGATTTTTCCATCTTTCCTTGGCTTCGTTATGCACATTAACACACATTTTTACCTGGGGTGCCCAAACTTTCGATCCCCACTGTAGAAGGCTTAGTTCTTGCTCTTTGTTATTAGCTGGTGAACTACAAAATGAAGGTAGTATTATAACCTGGGGTTTATGAAAAGTTGACATCACTTTCGAAGTAAATCCCAGATCTGTTTGAAGGACGAGTATGTAATCGTGAAGCTTGAGAAAAGGTTCTCTGACAGATAGAGCCTGGAGTTCCCCTATCCTATGCACTGTAGTGATAGCCACAAGGAAGGCAATTTTTAGTGTCAGCAGGTGTAAAGATGTTTCTTGTAGAGGCTCAAAGGGGCTTTTGATGATCCCCCTCAGTACCACCGACAGATCTCATGTGGGACATTTTTGTGTCTTGGGTGGTCTGTACTTAGCCAACGCTCTGCAAAAGCGAAAGACCAACTGGTCTCCTTGTAGTGCCCTTTCTAGATACACCGACAGCGCTGCAACCTGGACGTTCAGCATACCGAGTGCTAGACCTTTATCAGCACCTTGCTGTAGGAAATGAAGAATAGTCGGTGTACGCATCTTTTGTCTGTTATATTTAGTGCTTCAGCTGTTACATTTTCTCCAGGTTTTTCTGTAGATGGCCTTGGTGTTCGGCTTTCTAGCGCTCAGAAGCGTCACCACCACTTTATCTGAGAGTCCTTTTGATCTCAAGATGTCTTCCTCAGTTACCAGGCCACCCATTTGAAGCTTTCTTGTTTTAGGCCTGTTAGGGCCTAGGACAAGAAAGGTTGTCCCTGCGAGGAAGTAGCAATGGCTAGTAGATATCAGGTTGTCCCTGCAAGGAAGTAGCCACGGCTCTTCTGCCGAGAGACTGAGGAGCTGATATGGTGCTATCAGTATCAACTTTGTTCCTGTAGGAATTTCTTCATTACTCGAGGAATCAGATATACCGACTGGGGGGAAAGCGTAGCACATCTTGAAATCCCATGGGTTTTGAAGTGCATCTATCCGCAGAGGCCGGTCTTGTGGGTTTAGCGAGTAGAAACGATTCACCTTGGTGTTTTTCTGTGATGCAAATAGATCTATATTTGGTATTTCCCAGCGGGCTGTAATTTCCCTGAACACCTCTGGGTGTAATGCCCATTCCTCTTGGGAGATCTCTTGGCGGCTGAGGAAGTCAGTCACTTGATTGTTTTCCCCCTTTAGGTGGACCACACCCAGCGACAGTAGATTTCCTTCTGCACATTGACAGAACTGGTTGGAGATGTGGCTTAAGGAGGGGTGCCTTGTGCACCCTTGCTTGTTCACATAAGCTACTGCAGTGGCGTTGTCCGACAGGATCAGGGTGTGATGATTTCTTAACTGGTCTTGGAAGTGTTCTATGGCTTTGGCTAGTGTCATAAGCTCCCTCCAATTCGAAGACGCCTGAACTTCTTCCAGTGACCATTTCCCCTGAGCAGGCTGACCTGCTAGGTGGGCTCTTCATCCCCAACTGCTTGCGTCCGTGGTCAACTTCTGTGAGGTTGGGAAAGACCATGCCAGACCTTGTGTGTATCCTCCACCACCAAAGCAATATCTTCACGGAGGTTGGGAGTCAAAGTGTTCTGTCTAGACCCTCTTGCTGTTTTTTTAGGAGAAAGATTTGTAAAGGCCTTAGATGATACTTGGCCCATTGCACTGCCGGTATCGTTGAGGTCATCAGTCCCAGAACTGACATCAGCTCCCTGATGGATATCGTGAGGTTCTTTTATACAAAACTTACTCTCCTTGCAAGGCCTTGAATTTTCTCCTCCGGTAGGGACGTTTTCTGCTCTATTGAGCAGATATCCCAGAAACCGGATGTTCTGAGTGGGACACAGGTTGGATTTTTCAATTTTTAAGATCCAGCCAAATGACTTCAGCCATAGTTGAGCTTCTGCCAGGTCTTTTACCAGCTGTACTTCTGATGGTGAAGCGAATAGTAGGTCATCTAGGTACAGTACTACGGTCGTCATCTTCAACCTCAGAGGGGCCAGGACTTTGGTAAAATATCCTCGGTGAAGAGGATAGCCCGAAAGGAAGAGCCCTGCTTTGGAAATGATACTCCTTTCCCTCTCCCTCCACCACCAACCTCAGGTATCTCTGGGACTCTTCTCGTATGGAAATGTGTAGATAAGCATCCCTGAGATCCATGGTCACCATGAAAGTTCCTGGTTGCAAAATATTCTTGAATGAGAATATGGATTCCATGCAGAATTTTTTTGTATTGTATCGCTCGGTTCAGGGGTTTTAGATTTAATATCAATTGAAACTTCCCGGAAGGTTTTTTGATCACAAAAACGTGAGAGTAAAAACCCTTTCATTTTTCTTCCTCTGGGACTGGAGTAAGGACCTTCTGGGTCTACCATCTCCCCCAGCAACTAACGGGAGAGCCCCTGCTATTTCAGGATCCCTGAGAAGTTAATAGAAATCACTCTGGAGGATGACAATTGAATTCCAGGGAGTTACCCCTTGCAACGATGTTTAAGATAAATTGGTTGGCTGTCGTCTTCTGCAATTGAGGTAGGAAGGTAGCCAGCCTTCCCCCTACTGGCTTGAATAGAAGAGCCAAGGAGGACGTTACTCTAATGTCGCGTACACACGACCGGACTTTCCGGCAGACTAGGTCCGACTGTCTTCCCGACAGACTTTTCAGCAGAGTTTGGACGGACTTCCGAACAAACGGACTTGCCCACACACGAACGGACTAAGTCAGTTCAAAAGTCAGTTCGTTTTAAATGTGATGACGTAAGACTGGACTAAAACAGGAAGTTCAATAGCCAGTAGCCAATAGCTTGCCTTGCGTCGTATTTGGTCCATTGGACCAACATACAGAACGGTTTTACCGATAGGAGTTGAGTCCGCCGGACAGATGTGAAACATGTTCTATTTCTAGGTCCAGATTTTTATAACGAAAAACGATCGGATTAACCCACACACGAACGGATTGTCTGACGGACTGAAAGTCCGGTCGTGTGTACGCGGCATTAGGCTTCCCCTTGTAACCCGTCCAGTGCTTTTTTGGGTAATCTTTCTTTTCTTCCGGACGTTCTCTTTACCCACGAAAAAAAAAAAAAACTCTTGTGGAGGTTTGCGCTCCTATATCGGGAAGGCTTTCTTCCTGTCCGCCGTTCTTTCTAGGGCTTCGTCCAAGCCTGTTCCGAATAGAAGATCTCCGGAAAATGGGAGGTTACATAGTTTCATCTTGGATGCAGGATCCCCTGACCAAGTCTTCATCCAGATAGCCCACCTGACTGCCACGGCTAGACCCCCTGATCTCGCTGCCAGTTTGATGGATTCTGCAGATGCATACGCTATGTAACCCACGGCTTTCAAGATAACCAGTTGGGTTTTCAAAATTTCTTCCCTAGGGGTACCATTTTTGATACGGTCCTGAAGTTGAGCGCAGGCTTCAGGCTGACGACACTTGTTTCCCAGGCTCTCTTTAGGATGTCACCCCTCTTGTCCATACAATCTTTTAGATGGCCCATGTCTTCAAAGGCCAATGAGGACTTTTTGGAGACTTTCGATACTGGCACATCCAATTTAGGGTTCTTATTCCACACCCCCTGTGGATAGTCAATGAAAGGGAACCGCTTATGACTAGTTACAGGGAAGGGCTTCTTTTCTGAGTCTGCCCATTCATTCCTCACGACAACCGACATCACCTGTTGGACCAGTGATACTTTGGACTTTTTCTTCCTTAGACCTTGGTACATCAGGTCATGTTGTGATGAAAGTTCTTTTTCTTCCTCTATTTTCAAAGTTTCATATATAGCCCCAAGAAAGTCCTCTACATCTTCTAGGGACAATTTATACTTGGGCCTTCGTTTTCCTTCTCTCCCCATCTTCCTGCTCTGAATCTGAGCTGTCGGTGGCTATTTTGCTAACCGCACTGCTACCCGCTCGTTCCCTTGCTTGCTCCTGCGACTCTGAGGTGACTGATCTTGGCGAGGCTATGGGAGAGGAACATTTTTTAAGATCTTTAAAAGGTAGTAGCTATGTCATCCCACGCGGAGCCAAAGATTTTTGTGTACCGTATATACTCGAGTATAAGTCGAATTTTTCAGCACATTTTTTTGTGCTGAAAGTGCCCCCCTCGACTTATACTCGAGTCAAGCACTTTTCTGCAGGAAAAAATTTCATTTTCTGAACCGACTTTGGGGCCCTAAATCTCAGGGCCACTTGGTGCTAGGAACCCAAAATTTGGTGTGCAAACCCAGTGGAACTGGTACCACAACATATCCAAAGATGGAGTTCCTAGCACTAAGTGGCCCCGAGATACGAGGCCCCGAATTCGGTTCGGAAAATGTCATTCTCTGCTATAGAAAAGTGCTTGACATTTTCTGAACCGACTTTGGGGCCCCTTATCTCAGAGCCACTTAGTGTTAGGAACCCCAAATTTGGTATGCAAACCCAGTGGCACTGGTACCATAACATATCCAAAGATGGAGTTCCTAGCACTAAGTGGCCCCGAGATACGGGGCCCCAAATCCGGTTCGGAAAATGTCATTCTCTGCTATAGAAAAGTGCTTGACATTTTCTGAACTGATATTTGGGGCCCTGTATCTCGGGGCCACTTGGTGCTAGAAACCCTAGCTTTGGATATTTTATGGTGCTAGTTCCACTGGGTTTGCACACCAAATTTGGGGTTCTTAGCACTAAGTGGCCCTAAGATACGGGGCCCCAAATTCGGTCAACTGTGTCCATCTGCAGCAATGTCATTTTGGGACCCTTTGGGTTCAGAGACCCCAAATTTTGGCTGCAGCTAGGGGGCATCTAGGAACCCTTAACTACCGAGTTTGAAGTTCAGGGGACCTATGGCTGCAAATGGGCACAGTGAGGCTGCAAATGGGCATTGTTGACCCTCTTTTCCACTTGCAGTAGCTGTGCATTTCTCACCCTCGTCTTATACTCGGGTCAATAAGTTTTTCCCATTTTTTTGTGGTAAATTAGGGCCTCGACTTATACTCGGAACGACTTATACTCGAGTATATACGGTAGATTGCATCTGACTGTTTTTTAACCAGTCTGTCTATGCAAGCTTGACACAGCAGTTTTGTGTATTCCAAGGGCATCTTGGTAGCACATTTTGCACACCGCTTCCTGGGAGTGGGCTTTGGCTGTTTAGGAGGCTTGGCCTGCCAAGACATAAAACACAGGGGTCCATGGCAGTAAGAAAGGGTACACTCAACCAGGCACAACCAGTGACAGTTCCCCAGCCTCCTAGAGACCACCACCACTAGCTAGCTGTTCCTAAAATTGGACAACAAAAGGTCACCCACTGGTGCCTACCTGTGTCCCGCTGGTGCCTGTGTCACTGAGAGCCCAAACAGATGATAGCATCGTCCGCTTGCTTCCTGGACCTTCCTGTGGCATCCATGCTGTCCCCTGCAGCCACATCCACAATAATGGCACCAGCCTGCCACTCAAGCTTCCCCCGGCATGCCGATGACATCACCCCGACCCAGAAATGACGCGCCGCATCTTTGGGATCAAGTGGCCTCTGGCTAAAGGTACTCACCCCCCTCCACTGGAGCCACCAAGGAGATTGTGTATCAGCACCTCTCTCCATGCCTGGGCTCAGAAGAAGCCTGATCCCGGGTCACCTCCTGCACTAAGGAGGATTGCTCGCGGCCTCACGTCCATCCTCCTCCACCCAGCAATCCTGGTAAAGGTGCACTCACCCCCGCAGCCCAAAGGCTCACAAAGTGTTCTCCCTGCTGCAGCCATGAGACGCATGTCCCAGCCCAGCTCTTGGGAGATGGCGCCTCTGGCGGTCCCTTAGGCAACATGTCTCCTCCGGAGGAAACACTAAGACTGACCAGGAACCTGAGGGACCGCCTTTTAAAGAAATTAGTGGCAATGTGTTTCCTATGCGTGAGGAGGAGCTCCATTTCTCAAGGGCTGACCTGGACCTTCCTGTGGCATCCATGCTGTTCCCTGCAGCCGCATCCACAATAATGGCACCAGCTGACCATTTAAGCTTCCCGCGCCTTAAAGGGTTAAAGGGGTTGGACCATTTGCCCAGCACGCCGATTACATCCCCCCGACCCGGAAATGATGCACCGCGTCTTCGGGTTGAGCTGCCTCCAGCTGTGGAAACTCACCCCCCACCGGAGCCACCAAGGGGATGGTGTTTTAGCACCTCTCTCCACGCCTGGGCTAGGGAAGAAGCCTGAATCCGGATGACCTACTGCACTCAGCCTAAAGAGGATTGCCAGTGGACGCACATCCATCCTCCTTCACCCAGCAATCTTGGTAAGGGTGCAATCACCCCCGCAGCCCAAAGGCTCACAAAGTGTTCTCCCTGCTGCAGCCATGAGACGCATGTCCCAGCCCAGCCCTTGGGAGATGGCGGTCCCTCAGGCAACATGTCTTCTCCGGACGGAGGAAACACTAAGACTGACCAAGGACTTGAGGAACCGCCTTTTAAAGAGATTAGTGGCAATGTGTTTCCTGTGTGTGAGGAAGAGCTCCATTTCTCAATGGCTGACCTGGAAGATGACTGGAGGAAAACTTCCCTTCCTGTCCTGACAGTATTGTCGTACGGGGATTAGAACCCACTAAGCACCCCTCCTAATTTCCATTATCTGTTATGGCAGTGAGGGGAGTCATTTCCACACTGTACGTACTAACACAATAGTAGACTATAGTAGACAATGGCGGGGGGGATGAGGTTTGAGACAAGCATGGGCTTAAAGCGAACCCAATTTACCTACAAACTGAGGTGGCCATTTGCCAGTTGCCACAGGAACCAATGATTGATAATCATTTCCCACTAGTCAAGATCATAGGGCTTGATTCCACCCTCAGTGTGACCTGAGCTCTAGCCATTTTTCAGCTGGGATTTATGGCAAACTAATTCAATTGTTCACTGCCATAGCTACAAATTACCAATCATGCAAATACTGGGTTTTGAACTTTCATCAGATGGTTTATAATAGCCAATAATGGGAGTTTTCAAATGTGCAGTCCCCCCTCTCTCTAAAAGTCAGGTTCCCAAATGTCTGTTGCCAATATGAGTACTGCAGGCAGAGCATTTTAAAAAAAAAATGATATGCTGCTATACAAAGAGCTATTTACAATACAGTGCTATATACAGAGCTGTACTGGCTATGTTACAGTGAACTGCACTGTGTTGTGCCACATAGTGTGCAGACCTGCCCCCATATTCACTCTACTGTATTACATTACTGTGAATTGCATTTTTGTAGGTTGCATATTATTGTGTACTACCCTTTGTGTTCTTTTAGCTTCTGCTCCCCCTCTCCTTGCATGTTTGTTTTTTCAATGTTTTTTTTATAGGTAAAGCACAAGCTTTATTTTTGTTTTTTAATGTCTTTGAAGCCACCCCTGTGTGAACCGGCACTAAGTTGTCCAATTCTGAAGACGCCCCGTACAGCGTGGCTTTCAAAACGACTTCTGTATAGGAGGTCAATGCAAGCCGATCTAAAGTCGCCCCAAAGAGCGACTTGAGTCGCTCCTATTAGAACGGTTCCATTGCAATGCATGGAGCTTGACTTGTCAGGTGACTAAGTTGCCTGACAGCTCTCCTCTGTGTGAAGCGGCACTTAGGGTTGGCGTTTGAGGATGCTAAGGAATCAATTTTGAGGAAGAGAGCGCCAAGCAATCACCGGACTGAGTTTCTGTCCACAAGAGAATCTGGTTTGCTTCCTGAAAGGCAGCCAGGCGCCTCTTGCCCTCTTGATGGTGGATATATGGCTTTGTAGTGGTATTGTCTGATTGCAGCTAAATTCAGTGTGCTTTTAGAAGGTGGTCCAGTACTGGAGGGACAGCCTTGACAGCTCTGAGCTCCAAGAAGTTGATGAGGAGTTTGGCCTCCTCCATTGATCATGTTCCCTGGACTGTAATGCCGCGTACACACGGTCGGACTTTTCATCTACAAAAGTCCAACGGACGCCGACGGACTAAAGCTGGCTGGTAATCCGATCGTGTGTGGGCTTCTCCGGACTTTCAGCAGACTTTTTCAGCCTCAAATCCGACGGACTTTAGATTTGAAACATGCTTCAAATCTTTACGTCGTAACTACGACGGACCCCGAAATCCGCTCGTCTGTGTGCTAGTCCGACGGACAAAAACCCATGCTAGGGCAGCTATTGGCTACTGGCTATGAACTTCCTTATTTTAGTCCGGTGTACGTCATCACGTACGAATCCGTCGGACTTTTGTGTGGTCGTGTGTAGGCAAGTCCGTTCGTTAGAAAGTCTGCTGCAAGTCCGCCGAAAGTCCGCCGGAAGTCTGTCGGACAGGCTGTCGGACTTTTGTAGACGAAAAGTCCGACCGTGTGTACGCGGCATAAAAGGCCTGACAGACATACGTCTGTTGTAAGAACTATACAATTATAGGGAAGGAAAGATTTTCCCTCTGTTAGAGTTGAAGCGGTGATCTACCAAGACGAGGACTTTCTTGTTTGGTAGAATAGGAGCATGAGAAGATCCAGTAAAAAAAAAGATGCTTTTCCAATGTTGACAGAATACTTTGTTGGAGAGTTCTCGAATGGAATTGGGCAAAAGGTATTGCCCAAAAAGGAGGCCACCACTGGACCCTGAATTCAAATGACAAGTCTCATGGTTAGATTTACTTTGAATCTCAATTAAAGCGGAGGTCACCACTGCGAAAATTAAAAGCCAGCAGCTACACATACGGCAGCTGCTGACCTTTAGGAATAGGACACTTACCTGTTCTGGAGTCCAGCAATGTCGGCACATGCAGCTGATGTTTCCATCAGCTGTTGGGTGCTGCCACCGCCATAGCCAGTAAGGGAAACCAGTAGTGAAGCATTACAGCTTCACGTCGGGTCCCTACTGCTCATGCGTGAGGCACCGCTGCGTTCTCCTACTGGCCCGTGGCGGGGGAAGAAGGAGGGAGCCGAGCGGTGATGTCAACGGCTGTGGCCGAGACTCCCAGAAGTGGGGACAGGAAACCTGTCAATGACAAGGTATCCACTCACCCCCCTCCCCGAAAGGTGCCAAATGTGGCACCGGAGGGGGGGGGGGGGGGGAGAGACAAATGAGCTTAAGTTCCACTTTTGGGTGGAAATCCGCTTTAACGAGTGTGAGATTCTTAGAGAAGGAACTTTCTTTTCTGGAAGAAGGACCTTTGTCTTGGATGTATCCAGGATCAGACCAAATTATTCTAGGCACAGGGAAGGCTGGAAACCATTTTTTAGGTTGATCGCCGAGTTGTCTTTTTGACGTTTGTGAAGAGACGTAAGAGGGAGATGGGTCCATCAGGAGAAAGTCCTCAAGATAGCCTGTCACCTGGATGCCCTGAGTTCTAAGAAGGGCAAGCAAGGATGCTAAGATCTTTGTGAACACTCGGGGAACAGAGGGCAGGCCGGGAGGCAATACAACATAACAGGAAGTGGTCCTCTGCTAAGCATAGAAATCACCGATGAGGGGGATAAATGGGAACATGCAGATAGGCATATTGGATATATCCACTGATGCCATGTGTTCTCGTTGTCTCTGAGAGGCAATCACTGACCTTGCAAACTCTATAACAAGATTTTGGAATGTGTAAGAATTTGTTGAGGGACTTTAAGTCCAGGATAGGACAAATGCCCGTCATTGGGGTTTTTGGCACCGTGAACAGGTTAGAGTAGAATCTCTTGAACCTGTCCTGAGGTGGTACAATGACTCCCTGGGAAAAGAGGTGGTTCAGTGCCCTTTGCAAGTGTGACTGCCTATGGACAACTTTTGGTTGATTTGAAAGAAGAAAGCAGTGAGGTGGGAGAGTCTTGAAGTCTATCTTGTACTCTTTTGAAACCACTGACTGATCCTACAGGTCGAGGGATGTCTGTGACCCAGGGAGTGAGGGTGCTTCTTTAATGATTCAGCATCCTCTAGGACCCGCATATTGGGATCCAAATTGATTGGAAAAAGTGAGGAGGAGACTAGGGGCTTCTGTGACATGGGAGGCAGATAATTTTGCTTTCTCCAGTCATCTTCCAGGACGGCACACCTGAGGGATGACTCCCACCTGACAGGAAACAATCCACAGGGGTTAAAAACCCCCGCCCTTCCCCCTGCTGCTCAGGTTATGATTGTGTTTCCCCAGGGGTGCAGAGAAAAGTTTATTTTATATGACTGACCTGAGGTTGAAAGTCTCTCCCTGGCAGCTGGACTGTAAAACTGGGGAGGGTGGCACAATATGGGTAGGGGGGCATGCTCCCCCTCCAGTGGGTGCCAACCACCAGGGACGTTGTCAACAGTGGTGTGTTGGAGACTCTCTCTCCCCCCCCCCCCGGTTTCTGGAGCTTCCTAGGCACGAGGAAAGTAAACCCGACTCTCTAATGACTCTAAGGACCATTGGTTCCTGCTCTCTCCTCCAGCCAGGCAGTGGCATGCTGGAGACATCTCTTCCCTGTTTTTGGAGCTTCCCGGGCACAGGGAAAGTATGCCCGACTCTCTAAGGACCATTGGTTCCTGCTCTCTCTTCCAGCCAGGCAGTGGTGTGCTGGGGACATCTCTCCCCCCATTTCTGGAGTTTCCAGGCACAGGGAAAGTGTGCCCGACTCTCTAAGGACCATTGGTTCCTGCTCTCTCCTCCAGCCAGGCAGTGGTGTGCTGGGGACATCTCTCCCCCCATTTCTGGAGTTTCCAGGCACAGGGAAAGTGTGCCCGACTCTCTAAGGACCATTGGTTCCTGCTCTCTCCTCCAGCCAGGCCGGCTGTCGGGCAATGCGCGCAAAATACCAGAAACATTTTTT
>NW_027362604.1:0-18790 GCF_042186555.1 Aquarana catesbeiana
ATAACCCCCTAGGAGAATCGCTCTCCCGGGTTACCTTGTGGGCGCACTCCCGAGTCCGACATTCGGCGTCCATAGACACGAATGCTGGCCCCGCCCCCCCCCCCCCGGCGCATGTGTCATTGGATTTGATTGACTGCATCGGGAGCCAGTGGCTGCGCTGCTCTCAATCTATCCAGTTAAGAGCCGGGACAGCGTGTCTCTGGCATGGGAATTACGGGGCTCAGGTAAGTTAAACGGGGGGGCTGGGGGGCCGGTGACTGGCAGAAGTTTTTTCTTCTTGGGATGCGCTAAGGTGAAAAAAAATGAAGATTTACAACCCCTTTAATTTATTTCCGTAATCCAATTCAAAAAGTGAAACTCCTATATTATATAGATTCATTATACACAGAGTGATATATATTTCAAGCATTTTTTCTTTTCTTTTTGATAATTATGGCTTATAGCTAGTAAAAACCCGAAATTCAGTATCTCAGAAAAATAGAATATTGTGAAAGTTCAAAATTATACACTTGTGGTGTCACACTCTAATTGGCAAATTGATTAAAAACACCTGTAAACATTTCCTGAGCCTTTAAATGGTCTCTCAGTCTGGTTCAGTAGGTTACATAATCATGGGGAAGACTGCTGACTTGACAGTTGTCCAGAAAGACAGTCACTGTTACCCTCCTTGTGGAGGGTGACAGTCGCAAAAGGTCATTGCCTAAGAAGCTTTTCAGAGTGCTGTATGTATTCAAGCACAGTAATAAAGTTTTGAAGAAAAAGGTGTACAAGCAATAGGAATAACCACAGCCTTGAGAGGATTGTGAAGTAAAGGCCATTCAATAATTTGGGGGAGATTCACAAGCAGTGGATTACGGTCACCACACACAGACATATCCAGGACATGGGCTACAACTGTCGCATTCCTTGTGTCAAGCCACTCCTGAACCAAAGACAAAGGGTCATGCCTGGACTAAGGAGAACAAGGACTGGACTGTTGCAAAATTGACTTTCATCCAAAAAGAGGATTTTGCACCACTGAGCATTTCATTTGGAAATCAAGGTCCCAGAGTCTGGAGGAAGAGTGGAGAGTCACAGAATCCACATTGCATGAGGTCCAGTGTGAAGATTCCACAGTCACTGATGATTTGGGGAGCCATGTCATCGGCTGGTGTTGGTCCACTGTGTTTTTATCAAGTCCAAAGTCAGCGCAGCTCTCTAGCAGGAAATTCTAGAGCCCGTCATGCTTCCCTCTGCTGACCAGCTTTATGGAGATGCTGATTTTATTTTCCAGCAGCACATGGCACCTGTTCACACTGCCAAAAGTACCAAAACCTGGTTTAATGATCATTGTATCACTGTGCTTGATTGGCCAGCAAACTCGCCTTACCTAAACCCCATAGAAAATCCGTGGGGTATTTTTAAGAGGAAGATGAGCGACACCAGACCCAACCATGCAGATGAGCTGAAGGCTGCTCTTAAAGAAACCTGGGCTTTCATAACGCCTCAGCAGTGCCACAGGCTGATCTCCTCCACGCCGCATTGATGCAGTAATTCATGCAAAGGGAGCCCCGGCCAAGTATTGAGTGCGTACTATACTGTACTTGGACATACTTTTAGTAAGTCAACATTTCTGTATTAAAATTCCTTTTTTTTTTTTTTTTTTTTCAATTGGTGGTCTATAATATTCACATTTTCTGAGATACAGAATTTTGGGTTTTCACTAACTGTAAGCCATAATGCTCAAAATTAAAAAGAAATGCTTGAAATATATCGCTCTGTGTGTAATGAATCTATATAATATGAGTTTCACTTTTTGAATTGAATTACTGAAATTGTGTGTGTGTGTGTGTGTGTGTGTATATATATTTTATTTTTTTGGATCACATTGGATGTAAGTGACCCAGAATGAATAATTTTTCTTTTTTTTACCTCTGTCCCATGCACAGGCCCAGGTGCTGCTCTGTCGTGCTCTGTCTAATGTCCTCCTCCTCCCGTGGCCAAACGTCAGCGAGCCTGAACAACAGTGGGGAGAGCGCTCAAATCACCACACCACCCTACTGAGCTCTCTGACCAAAGACTACCGTGAGCTGAAGGGTTCTGCCCCTCCTCAGAGGAAGGGCCAGCTAGAAGCCAGTGAGTAGCACAATTCATACTGCAGAATGTGCTTTTTACTCTGTACTAGAGTACCTTAGGCCTCATTTATCCACATATTGATGAAGAGCTGTCTTTGTTGCTATAAGCATAGTCTTCCAGTAAAGTATAGGAGAATAAGTAAGTATGATCGCTTGGCATGTACAGCAAGACCAATTCAAGTCCAAATACATTTCCTTCCATGTAAAAATGGTAGGTGTGCTTAACCTGTTTGGAGGGGGGTTATTTCTCAAGGATCAAAGCCTGGAATACCCTACATTGCACTTCAGTGAATTTCCTCTTTTATATTTCAGTATTCTTATTAAGTAATAAGACCTACAAGGCACAATCTTTGAACAATAGTGCAAACGGATGTTAAACCGAACACATATACAGGAATGCTTTTCCCCTTAAAACATTCATAGACAGAAGACCTCCTAATGTTAAACAGGGAGATCTCAACATTAAACATTATAGGTGGAAATACCAGTAGAGCTAATGAAACCATATATTAAAATACAAGTTATTACCAATAGGGTCATGGAATGCATGTCCAATCCACTAGGGGCTTATTGGGCGATATCCCATCGAGCCATTTTGATATGTGGTACTGGTATTGGCTATGGGAAAAGATATAGGGGCAGGAGAAAGGGGGGGGAAAAAAGGGGGTGAAGAAACCAGTCAAGGGGAAACCCGTGTACATTCCTATGAGTATCCTCAGCATAGAACTATATATGTTCTGTTATAACATCTTGCAGTTATTAAGATCTGAATGCAGCATCATGGTTCTCAAAGGGAACATTCGCACATCTGCGTAAACATGTAATGCATTCAGATCTGTAACACAAAACCCAAAAATCTGCTCTGAGGACATGTGTACACATGTATATTGAGAACAAAAACAGGGCAATTTTTACACATTAAAAAAATTGAATCTTTTTACCGATCATTTACACCGAAATTTTTGGTTCCTTACCTAATGACCAGTAACACGTTTACAGCTGTGTTATGTGAATGAGGCCATATGTGTCTGTAATTCCTTTGTGGGAACACGAAAACATAAATATTTTCCATTGGAGACTATTTACTAAAGGCAAACAGACTGCACACCACAAGTACAGTTGCTCCAGGGCTCCGTCAATGAGAGGGAGCACTGCTGATTTCCATCATCCAATCATGCGCAAGCCAAAATGCTTTTTTTTTTTTTTTTTTAATTAATTAAATTTTATTTATATTTATTTTCCCTTGTAGGTGATCGGGTATTCTTTTGTAGAGTTGAGCTTTACCTCATTTACAAAGCTCTGGAGCAACTGCACTTGCAAAGTGCACCGTCTGTTTGCCTTTAGTAAATCACCCCTAATGTCTACTTCACATAGGGATTAGAAAGCCATATGGCTGTTAAATGCCATATACTCAGTTTATTATTTCACTTTATAATCTATCATTTTTCCAGGAAAGAAGATTTGAAGTTTAAACCCAGACTTTTTTTTTTTTTTCTTTTCTTTTGTTTGTGAAGGGTTTGCAGCCTTCCCATTGGATATATTTTCCCTTTTTTTTTTTTTTTTTTTTTTTTAAGTAAAATGTGGAAGGGTTAGCACCTTTCTCAGGTCATTATTACTGTCTGTGTTTTCCTGACCCAGTTATAACTGTTCAGCTTGTTCCTTGTCCTGGTGTCACAGGGACAGGAAGTGAGAAGCTCTCTCCAGTTGGCATCAGACAGCAATAAAAACTTGACAGATCTGGCTAGACTGTTCATACAAGTGTTTTGTGTCCTGATCTTACACATGTATGTCTTGTTCTTCTCCTAGCTAAGCGTGTGATCTGTCAGACATTGGGTGTGCTGAGGGACATCGTGGAGAATATCTCCAGTGAGGGCACCAAGTCCCGGCAGATCTGTTACCAGTCCATGCAGGAGGCAGCCCAGCTTTCACTTACCCTCTTCCCAGCGTACATCCACCAGTCTGGTATGTAGCAATCTCTACTTTCATATACCAAATATCCCCTTCTTGTTGTACCCAGGTGTCACTGAGTTTTGGAACCACAGCTTGTAATGTCACCTGCTGGTGGAATCTAGTACTGCAGATCCTGCACCCTGTTGCATACAGCGAGTGCATAGCAGGCTGAAGTCCTCTGAGCAGCTAAATTAGGTTCTTGTTTTATCTGGACTGGGGGAAGAGGTAAAATGCAGACTTAAGCCTGGTACACACTAATAGTTTTTTTTCCCACCCAACCCAGATGTTAGTACAGCGATTTCCCCTGTTGAGCTGTTGTTCTGACAGGGGGATGCCCCCTCCTCCAGGACACCTCCGGTCAGGACTCTTAGCCATTGGCATGCTGGCTTGACAGAAACTGGCCAAATTGCTGGCTTCTGTTAGACCGGCTGACATACTGGACTGGTTTTTATTGAACTGGCCAATGTCTCCCGACATAATAGTTACCTTTAAATCTAGAAGTCATGTTTTAAATAAGTTTCTTTCTATAAATAATATATGAAGGTATAAATGGGAGACTAGCATGTGCAGACTTTTTTTTGCAGGTATGCTCCTGAACTGTCCTCCTTCCTCACTACATGCTTGTTCTGGGTCAGTCATACCATGTTGGGTCCTTTGGCACCCAAGGTAAAGATTCTGAAGTGTACCACCGCTCTCCCGGGGTAATCGGCAAGGCTGCACTGTCAATTTCAAAGCCCAGTCTTGCAATGAGTGGAAGAGGCTCTCACCCCTGCTGCACTCCCTACCATAACCTGCTTTTGGTATGGCCCCGATTACAGGACCTTATTGAAGGCTTTCCAATGATGATGAGCATCAAATAAGGCACCTATTAAAACAAGCTTGCTGTGGCCACTCTGATATCTTTACTGTGATGTGTTCCTTTTTTAATAAGATTTAGCGCTAGATGGTGTTGACAGTAAGCCAACAGCAATTATAATATTTATAGGCTATTTAACCAGGCCAGATTCACATCAGTTATATAGTGATGTACAGTTAACCCACAACGATCACTTAAGTGTTTCTTCCCTGTAAAACGCCTAACCGCATTAAAGAATGATTGGTTGCTGCGGTGCAGTGCTCATTGTCAGCTGTCATACTAAATAAATTCTCTATATAGTAATAAAGAATTTTGGTGTAAATTCACAGATAACACGCCACTGTCTCCCTCTTTATAGATGTGACAGAGGAAATGCTGAGCTTCTTCTTGGCCTTGTTTCAAGGACTTCGGGTACAAATGGGAGTTCCATTCACTGAGCAAATTATACAAACCTTCCTCAACATGTTCACCAGGTAATCACACAGCTCTGTCTATCCAGCACAATTCTAAGCGAGAATGGTGCTTATTTGAAAGCTCTTTTTAGCAGTCCTGTAAGCTTTAGTGAAGTCACTTCATGTTTCACATTTAATGCCAAATTACAAGCCTACTGCTGATCTGGTCCAGTGGACCTTTTCGGGTCTATTGATCCAGGGTTCAGGGTCGGTAAAGCCCTTGTGACTCAGAAACCCTGTCAGATACCAAGATTTTATTTTACGTGGGAATGTTTGATGCAGTTTTCACTGTCAATGTAACCACTTCAGCTCCAGGCCTTTTCTGACACTTTTTTGTTTACAAGTTTAAATCAGTATTTTTTTTACTAGAAAATTACTTAGAACCCCCCAAACATTCTATATTTTTCTTTTAGCAGAGACCCCGGAGAATAAAATGGCAATTATTGCAATTTTTATGTCATGTGGTATTTGCGCAGCGGTTTTTCAAGCGCAGTTTTGAAAAAGAAAACACTTTTTAAAGCAGAGTTCCACCCAAAAATGTAACTTCCGCTTTAAGGGAAGGTGAGCCCCTGACATGCCACATTTGGCATGTCAATTATTTTTTGGAGGGGGGGAGCGGAAACCTTCTTTTTCTTTTTTCTTCTTTTTTTTTTTTTTTTTTTTTTTTGAATTTGAAATTTGAAAATGAATTTTGATGCAAAAAAAAAAAGGAAACCATCTATAATCCAATTTTTTGGTGTAATATAAAAGATGATGTTACGCCAAGTAAATAGGTACCGAACGTGTCCTGCTTTAGAATTGCACACACTCGTGGAATGGTGACAAACTATGATACTTAAAAAAATCTCCATAGACCACACGTTAAATTTTTTTTTTTTCTCGCTCTGTCTGACATTCGCAGCGATGCTTCCTGTGGGGTACAAACACCGTGTACATACAGTGGATATAAAAAGTCTACACACCCCTGTTAAAATTTCAGGTTTTTGTGATGTAAAAAAAAATGAGACACAGAAATCATTTTAGAACTTTTTCCACCTTTTTAATGTGACCTATAAACTGTAGAACTCAATTGAAAAACAAACTAAAATCTTTTCGGGAGGGGAAGTAAGAATAAAAAAATGTTAATAATGTGGTTGCATAGCTGTGCACACTCTTATTACTGGGGATGTAGCTGTGTTCAGAATTAAGCAATTGCATTCAATTTATGTTAAATAGGAGTCAGTACACACCTGCCATGATATAGAGTGCCTCTGATTAACCCCAAATAAAGTTCAGCTGTTCTAGTAGGTCTTTCTTGACATTTTCTTAGTCGTATCCTACAGCAAAAGCCATGGTCTGCAGAGAGCGTCCAAAGCATCAGAGGGATCTCATTGTTAAAAGGTATTAGTCAGGAGAAGGGTACAAAAGATTTTCCAAGGCATTAGATATACCATGGAACACAGTGAAGACAGTCATCATCAGTGGAGAAAATATGGCACAACAGTGACATTACCAAGAACCGGACGTCCCTCCAAAATTGATGGAAAGACGAGGTCAGGGAGGCTGCCAAGAGGCCTACAGAAACATTAGGCGCTGCGGGAATATCTGGCAAGTACTGGCTGTGTGGTACATGTGACAACAATCTCCCGTATTCTTCATATGTCTGGGCTATGGGGTAGAGTGGCAATACGGAAGCCTTTTCTTAAGAAGAAAACCATCCAAGCCTGGCTAAATTTAGCAAAAACACATCTGAAGTCTCCCAAAACATGCGGGGAAAATGTGTTATAGTCTGATGAAACCAAGGTTGAGCTTTTTTGGCCATAAATCCAAAAGATATGTTTGAAGCAAAAACACTCCATCACCAAAAGAACACCATACCCACCGTGAAGCATGGTGGTGGCAGCATCATGCTTTGGGGCTGTTTTTCTTCAGCTGGAACATGGGCCTTAGTCAAGGCAAAGGGAATTATGAACAGCTCCAAATACCAGTCAATATTGGCACAAAACCTTCAGGCTTCAATTAGAAAGATGAACATGAAGGGGGGGGGGGGACTTCACCTTTCAGCATTTGATCGACTCCAAACATACATCCAAATAAACAAAAGGAATGGCTTCACCAGATGAAGATTCAAATTTTGGAATGGCCCAGACCTGAATCTGATTGAAAATCTGTGGGGTGATCTGAAAAAGGCTGTGCACAGGAGATTCCCTCTCGCAATCTGACAGATTTGGAATGCTTTTGCAAAGAAGAGTGGGCAAATATTGCTAAGTCAAGATGTGCCATGCTGATAGACTCATACCCAAAAAGAGCGAGTACTGTAATAAAATCAAAAGGTGCTTCAACAAAGTATTAGTGTAAGGGTGTGCACACTTATGCAACCTTAATAAATATATATATATATATATATATATATATATATATATATATATATATATATATATATATATATATATATATATATATATATATATATATATATATATATATATATATATATAGTTTTTTTTTTTTTTTTTTTTTTTTTTTTTTTTTTTTTTTTTACTTCCCTCCACCTAAAAGATTTCAGTTGTACAGTTGTTTATAGGTCACATTAAAGGTGGACAAAAGTTCTGAAATGATTTATCATTGTCTCATTAATTTATTTATTTTTTTACATCACAGAAACCTGACATTTTAACAGGGTTGTTTAGACTTTTTATACCCACTGTATGTGTGCACAACTTGCGTATGTTGTTGATTTTATTTTTTATGTTTACACTGTTTCTTTTTAACCACTTGCTTACTGGGCACGTAAACCCCCCTCCAGTCCAGACCAATTTTCAGCGCTGATGCACTTTGAATGACAATTGCGCGGTCATACAACACTGTACCCAAATGAAATTTTTATCTTTTTTTTTTCCCACAAATAGAGCTTTCTTTTGGTGGTATTTGATCACCTCTGCGGTTTTTATTTTTTGTTAAAAAAATTTAAAAAGACCGAATTAAAAAATTTTTTTTTTTTTTTTTTTTTTTTAGATTTTGTTATAAAATTTTAAAATGGGTAATTTTTCTCCTTCATTGATTTACGCTGATGAGGCGGCACTGATGGGTGGCAATAATGGGCACTGATGGGTGGCAATAATGGGCACTGATCGGTTACACTAATAGGCAGCACTG
This sequence comes from Aquarana catesbeiana, assembly GCF_042186555.1. Classification (NCBI taxonomy): domain Eukaryota; kingdom Metazoa; phylum Chordata; class Amphibia; order Anura; family Ranidae; genus Aquarana; species Aquarana catesbeiana. Next base: position 8,508 of record NW_027362604.1, read on the forward strand.
CTAGGTGGCACTGATTGGCACCACTGGTGGGCATTGATAGGTGGCACTCATGGGCATTGATAGGTGGCACTGTGGGTACTGTCAGGTGGTAATGGCAGGTGGCACAGATGAGGCATAATTGCTTCTTCCTCTTCGGGACCGATGTCCCTTGCAGATAAGCCGGTGATTGGCTTTTTTTTTTCCTCACGCTGTCAGCGTGAGGAGAAAAAAAAAACAATCACCAAGCCGGGACTGGCCCCTTACTCGGATCTGTGATCACCCCAGTCTCAGTGACTCGGTGATCACAGCGCGCCCTGCAGGGCCCTGCATATGACGGCCTCCTGGAAATTCAGGTTTGCACTGTGGCATTCGGCTATAGCGCGGATGTAAAGAGGTTAAATTTTTTACACTTTTATTAGGGTTAGGGACGAAAGTAATTTTGTATATGGAGAGGTTATTTCCATACATTATCCAGGGTGTGTTCCTTCTTTCCTCTCCTATAGTCTTGTACTCTTGTGAAAAGCAGCTGAAAAAATTACTGACTGAAACGCACATTATCTCTCCTGGCAGGCAACAGCTGGCAGAAAGTATCCTGCAGGAGGGCAGCGCGGGTTGCCACGTGGTGGAGAAGTTTCTTAAGATCCTGCAAGTTGTAGTGCAGGAACCCGGCCAGGCCTTTAAGCCGTTCCTGCCCAGTATACTGTCCCTGTGCATGGAGCAGCTGTACCCCATTATCGCTGAGGTATGTGTGTTTCATGTGTAGCTTCTCACTTGTCTTTTATTTGTCCCCCTTGCTCAGTTTATATGGTTACCTGGGTTCTATTGCTGAACTTACTTTGATATAAGCCTTTATGTAGTTTACCTACCAGCTCACAAACGTTTACAGACTAATGATGCTGAAAACAAGGCATTGGTCAGGTGATCTCACTCAAAGGGGAGGATCAGTGTTTAAGCCAATTGGCTGGCTCTTCTTGGACAATCAGTCCTTTAAAGCCTAACTCCAGAAATACTATGACTTCAAATAGTTCCTTTGTACCAAGCTGACCCAAGTGAACGATTTCCCTTACTAATCCATGCAGTGAAGTCATCCACACACCTCTCCCCCTCTTCATTCATAAAAATACAAGGATTCCTATGGATGGCTGAGCAGCACTCAGCCCAACTTGATTTTGTTCCGGGAATAGGAAGTCCCTGTACCGCTGCCAGAACACAGTGCCTGTATACTGTAAGTAGCTGATGCTGCATACAGAAATAGGAAGAGATAGCCAGCCACTGCACACCTCACACGGCCGGAGTGGATCTCCATAATTAAGCCCCAGGGTGGGGCAAAACATTTTGGGGATGTGAGAAAAACAGAAAAATACCGTGCTACCACAAAGAACCCCCCAGAAAAGCAGCAGTTCAACTGCGTGATATACACAGAAATACGAAGAAAACAAAAAAGGAACATTTTGGGGATGTGGCCTGGATCAATCGAGCTGAGGCTGCTTTTACCTGCTAACCACTCAGGCCGGGTGAGGTGTGCGGTGGCCGGGCTATCTCCTTCCTATTTCTGCAGTGTGCTTTGTGTCTGGACGGACCTCTCCTCAGCCTGCACCCTCACCAGTCAGCGGCATCCAACTCATCAGACCTTGATAGCCTGAGCGGGGACCCTTAAGGATTAATTATGGGTCACAGTGATTCTGCGTACAGTTATTATAACACTAACAGCCACTGCATCAATTTTTAATAGTTTGTCTATTTAAAGTCATAGTATTCATGGAGCTTTAAGCCTCATTTTGGTGTCATGGCCAATGCTTTCCAGACTGGTCATGTGGAGCATTGAATTACTGTGGCAGGAGGATCAGCCTTGGAGGAATGGATATTGTAAGATATTACACTATAGGGTTGATTTACTAAACCTGGTGCACACAGTGTCTGGTGTTGCTGTGCATAGTGACCAATCGGCTTCTAACTGCAGCTTGTTCAATCAAGCTTTGATAATAAGCCTACGTTCACATTGGGTCGATTTGACATGCCTATTGCCGGCAATGGCACCGTCCGAATCGGTGCAACACTGACTTTACGGAGCTGCACTGATTCCCAAAAGTAGTTTCTGCACTACTTTTGGCGATTTCAATAGACATATGTGCCTGAAACCTGCACAGATGTCTATCAAATCACCCCCAAAGCCGGACTGAAATGCCGGTTTGAAATTGCGCAACTTCAGCTGAAGTTTGCAAACCAACCATTCTCCCAGAGTGGGAGGATTTAGGGGCCCCACTTTAAAATGGTTTACATTAGTGTACGCAGCCTACTGCATTAGAGTGTGCACCTCAGAGCACAAACACACATGCATGTATATCAGCAGTGCAGTGGACGGTATCGGAAGTTTTTTTTTATTTTTATTTTATTTTTTTGCAATTTTCCTATTTTTTTTTTGCCCCTTTACCCTCTGAGTACTCGGTGTCAGGAGGATCAGGATAGGGTGGGGGGGATTTAACATTATAGATCTACATCAGAAAAACTTTTATTAATTATAAAGAGAAGGAATTCTGGATTTTAGCCAGGCCACACTGAAGTCTCTAGTTTGCAGTGGTATGAATGAACCTAAAACAGGTGAGCATATCTGGTACATCACATGGAAATATCTGTTTCTCACCTCTTAAAATGCAACACTGTAAAGTCACGTTATTGCTATGTATTCCTGTCTCACATCTGGGTGGTAATTACCTGGTTCTTCCTTCAGCGCCCCTCCCCAGATGTGAAGGCCGAACTGTTCGAACTATTATTCCAGCTTTTACATCACAACTGGAGGTATTTCTATCGCTCTTCTGTCCTGGCCAGCGTGCAACGTGATGGCGCTGACGAGCCAATGGAGAATCAGGCTCAGTTTGTTGCAGTGATGCAGGTGAGAACAAAGCTAGAATCATTACATTAGATGGTGAGCTTCTTCAGACAAGAACTAATGTGAAATGATGTGTTCTCAGTAAAGCAGAAATTGTTGGTGCTATATTATTGTCTAACCCAAATAAAATGATGAACCCTGTATTTAGGGCAAGTAGCATGGTAATTAGTTGGTTATCCTTTCCAGATGTGTGCGTTTTTCTGCCCAGTCACGGAGCATGGGGTTGATATTTTTTATTATTCACTGGGGGGACAGAGCAGACCTTAGAGGTTTAATACCTTCCCCACTCCTAGGCTTCTGATATTCGTTCTGTGAGGTCAGACACTTGAAGCCCCGTTGTCTACTACTCTATAAAGATTTTTATATAAGACTTTTGTTCCCCTATCAATTTGGATCAAAACCTTGCTATTTCTTTTGGGTTATCCTTAAAGTGACCTGCTCTTACCTTGCACGGGCAAAGCACAGGTTCGCTTTAGCTTGCTCATCCCCAGCAACACATGCCTGCTTTATTTTTCTCCCCCACCGCTCCATTCATCCACTTGGAGCAAAGCAAATGTAAGTATAAGTTACATATCACTAGAGTAGAGTCGTAACTGATTGGCCCAGAGCTCTCACCTGCTCTGAAAGTACTTTATTTTGGCTCCGAGCACTGCACGGAGCTTTGGAGGAAGGGAATTGAATCTCTGGGCTTACACTGTAAAATCAGTAGCTGTGGCCACCCCAGACTTGTCTTCCTTCTATTTGAATAAACCTGGCCTGCTGTCAGTTGTGCTTCTAGTTCAGGGGCCTCAAACTGGTGGCCCTCCAGCTGTTGCGAAACTACAAATCCCATCATGCCTCTGCCTGTGGGAGTCATGTTTGTAACTGTCAGCCTTGCAATGCCTTATGGGACATGTAGTTTTGCAGCAGCTGGAGGGCCACCAGTTTGAGACCCCTGTTCTAGTTATAGAAGGCTGCAGATCTACAATGTGAGATGTAATGAAGCATAATTTTATCTTTTTTTTTTTCTTTAGGCATTTGGACAGTCTTTCCTGCAGCCTGACATACATTTATTCAAACAAAATCTCGGGTATCTGGAGACCCTAAACAGCAAACACAAACTGTACCACAAGGTGAGATGTGGTGTAGTAGTTTCCATGATGTGATTGGCACCAATATCAGTATTTTTGTTTTCTGTGTTATTTTACCTATCGCAAAAAGTTTGCTGATGACCACTTTATTTTGGTAATTTTTCTGTTCCCCAGTTTTCATGGAACAACCCATTTGTCTGTCTTTGTGGTTAGTCTCATTTCTAGCTTTTTCTTCCCTTAGGCAGGTTATACACAGTTCGAATCCCGGCCGGTTCAGCAGGAACCAGCCGAGATTTGAACCGTGTATGGGCAGGCTGAATGTACCGATCAATCAACTTGGGTACAACCAGCATGCCGGGTTTTACCTGCAATTTTTGCTAGAGGCTGCTAGCAATAATCACGGTCTTCTCCCGGCGGGAGAAAAACCGGAGAAAACTGTTGCACATACTTTTTCTGATTGGAGGACATAGTTCAACTTTAATAAGGTAAATTACTCTATGAAATTTGTCCCTTTGTAGATAAAAAAACAAAAAAACAATATTCCCCTTCACTCAAAAAGTAAGCACTAATCCATTTCTGCAGATTGGTGTGGTCCATAGCATTGTGGTAGAGTTCCAGGGTGCTGCGCTAGGTTATTTTGGATGCTGGATCATTTGGCTTGTGCATATTTACTTTCTTGTATCCATGTTTCTTGAGCTCTACCAAGCCACACTGCCAGACTCCATACAGCACCTAGTGCTAGAGCAGCTGTAGCCCTTTGTCATCTAACACTCTCTCTTTTCTCTTTGTAGAAGCTCTTCCGGGCCATGATGCTGCCACAGTTTGTCAGTGTTCTGCTCCAGGTTCTTATTCACAAGTCCCATGACCTCCTGCAGGAGGAGATTGGCATAGCTGTCTATAACATGGCATCTGTGGACTTCAGTACTTTCTTCTCTGCCTTCTTACCGGAATTTCTAACTGGCTGCCAGGGCCTGGACACCAACCAGAAGAATGTCCTAGGCCGAAACTTCAAGATGGAACGGGTAAGATCCCCACACAGCACTTCCTTCACTTGGCACTTAGGTGGATGGTTCCGTACCCATCATGCACACTGTGTAATAAGTTGTCAGGTTAGAACATGCTTGATGATGGGTAATGGCAGTAAAGTCCTAGGAAGGGAAGGCATGGTGTTTTTGGTCACGCATACCCTTTTTATCATGCAGTACAATGCGGACCTTCACCCTCATTTTGTACCCTCTTTAATCCTACTTCTTGCCCCCTCCTTAAACATGATTACATTATTCATTTTTCTTTTTATATATAAAACCCTTTTTTTCTGCTGTTCTTGTCCCTGCACTTCCATCTTCCTCGCCTTAGTGAGAACAATGCAGCCCTTACTGCCTGCAGACTCTTGGATCTCAAAGTTGTACATTCCAGAAGATTTCAGGCAATTCTAAAAGCACTGGGCTTGCAGGCTATGGCACCATGTAAACAATATAAATCCTTGGGCTGGAGTGTTGAGTGCACATGTCATCGTGAAGGGTAGCAAAGAATACCAGGATGTTAAGGCACAGATTATTTGTCCTTTTTTCTTCCTGGTAAATGCACCATTAAAATTGTTGTAAAATGCTAATGTAGAAATCGGTATTTATTGTTGAATGCAGGCTGCTGTTTTTTTATTAAAATTTAGTTTTTTCAAATCCTCTTTTTAGAGGTTCACATCAGAATTCTACATAGCATTAAGTTGCGTTCAAATGTAAGCAGACATGGTATATGTTAATAGTGACAACAATAGACAAATATCACTTGGTATAGAAAATTGTATTGAATATCAAGTGCCATAGTTTAATTGCTATAAAGCACTAGAATTGCAAGGACAAAGACATCCAATGAGAGCCAATTCTTGTTTTTATAAATGGGTTAAGGGTAAAAGTAAGGAGAAGGAAGTAACTATGGTAAGAGGTAGGGGTGAGATGTCCACAGGGTTTTTTTCCAAGAAATATTGTAAGTATTCAGTAGATAGTTCTACTGGGAACAGTTCTGACTATCTTGCCGTACGAGCTTCAGTTTGGTCTTTCATGGTGGAAGTTGATTGTTCCATCCGTTGTATATCACTCACCATGTGGTACTGTGGGAGAGGTTTGCTGTTTCCACAGACTTGGTATGCAAGCCTTCATGGTGTTTAAAAGGTGTAAAGACTCGAGATAATGCTTTTGAGAAAGGTGTTGGGTTTAACAGAAATCGTGATTGGGGGGGGGGGGGGGGCAGGGTCATCAAAGAAGGGTAATGTTTGTAAGTTGTATTCTATGTAGAACCTGTTGCCAGAACGATCGGATAAAAGGACAGTGGTGTCCCTCTATGTGTTGTGCTGCACCAGCAAAGGTCACTTTGTCTTAAGAATAGTTTACCAAGGGTGACCGGAGTCCTGTACCAATGCAATATGAGCTTATAGGTAATATCTTGGTAGTTATAACTGATTGGGGCTTTATGGGTGAACAAAAAGAATGCTATCCTTTCGACTGGGGTTTTACCGATACCAAGTATTTTCACAAGTGTTCATACTAGTGAAAATGCTCCGGTACCCGATACCTTTGTGGTGCAATTTGAGCCCATATAAAATAAATGGGCTCAAATTGCCACTCAAAGAATAGCATACAATTTGAACAGGAATGCGGTGCAATTCCTCCCACCGCTCCTGTGTGAATGCAGGCTGAAATCACTGACAGGCCTGGATTCACACAGGAGCGGTGTGGGAAACCGCATGCGATTCAGACAGAAACCGCACCTCATTCCTGTTCAAATTGCATGCAATTCTTTTGCAGTGAGATTTGAGCCTATTCATTTTGTATAGGCTCAAATCACCCTGCAAAGGTATCTTACTCCGTATCGGTGAGTACTCGACCTAAAGTATTGGTACTTGTACTCGCTGGTAAAAAAAAAAAAACTGTATTGGTGCTACACTACTTTTAACTATAGGAAAATGTGATATATAGGTCCCCTTTCCCATTTGGCCAGATATGGTGGGGGGGATCTTCCTGAGAGTATCGTTCCCCCCCCCACAGTATTTGGTAAGGTATGGAGAGAGTCTTTCTTAAGGCGCCTTTACTTTGGCAGAGCTTTTTTTGGTCAATACTTTGGAGCGCTGTACCGTTACTGCAACAAATGTCCACCCTTTTGGAATCTTTGCCCTTGCTACATATGGCTGCCAGGATATGATGAGGGAATGTGAAAGCTCCATAAAAATGTGGTCTGCATTTAACAGTAAATTATCTATTTTTACATTGGAATTTTTAGGACAATGTACACGCCACACTTTTCAGATACTTATTTGTAAAAAAAAATTGAAAACTATCATTTTCCTTCCACTTCACAATTATGTGCCACTTTGTGTTGGTCTATCACATAAATTCCCATTAAAAATACATTTACGTTTTTGGTTGAAACATGACAAAATGTGGAAAATGTCATGGGGTATGAATACTTTTTCAAGGCACTGTAATGCACCACTTCGCCCAGAAATGTGTCGCAATTACAAATGTTTAGGCATTCTCATGTTTATTTCATTTTCTTTGTATTTGTATGACACAAAAGTGAAGAAACAAGCCAAATCTGCCACATTCCATGCAAGACTCCAAAGATGGACTGGACAAAATTATTGGCACCCTTAATTTAATATTTGGTAGCACACCCCCACCCCTTGGAAAAAATAACTGAAATCAATCGCTTCCTGTAACCATCAATGAGTTTCTTGCACCTCTCTCTCTACTGAAATATTGGACCATTTTTCTTTCGCCAACTGCTCCAGGTCTCATATTGGAAGGGTTCCTTTTCCCAACTGCTGTTTTGAGATCTCTTTACAGGTGCTCTATGGGGTTTAGATCTGGACTCATTGCTGGCCAGTTCAGTACTCTCCAGTGCTTTGTCCTAAACCATTTCTGGGTGCTTTTTGATGTGTGCTTTGGGTCATTGTTCTGCTGTAAGACCCATGACCTCTGATGGAGACCCAATTGTCTGACACTGGGTTCTACATTGCACCCCAGAATTCTTTTGGTAGTTTTCAGATTTCATAATGCCATGCACACATTCAAGACATCCAGCGCCTGAAGCAGCAAAGCAACCCCAAAACATCAGTGAACTTCCACCAGTATGACTGTAAGGACTGTATTCTTTTCTTTAAAGGCCTCATTTCTTTTTCTGAAAACAGAATGATGGGCTTTACCAAAAAGCTGTAATTCGCAGAACATTCTTCCACAAAGATTTTGGCTTCCTTAGGTAAGTTTTGGCAAACGCTTGGATCAATCTTTCTCTTTCGTCCACATCCAGGGAGATTAGCTACAGTGCCATGGGCTGTAAATTTCTTGACAATGTTGCACACAGTGGACACAGGAACATTAAGATCTCTGGAGATGGACTTGTAACCTTGAGATTGTCTGTCTATGCTTTTCCACAATTTTTGTTCTTAACTCCTCAGACAGTTATTTGCTGCTCTTTCACTTCTCCATGTGGCACACAGACACACAAACAAAGATTGAGTCAATCTTTCACCATTTTAACTGGTTGCCGGTGTGATTTCTATATTGTCAGCACCTGGTAATCGATACAGGTGAGTATAATTGCAAATTACGGTAGCATCACAAACTTTGAATGCAATTCTTACAATTTTGAGAAGGTGCCAATAATTTTGTCCAGTCCATTTCTGGAGTTTTGTGTTGAATGTGTCCGATTTGGCTTTTTGTTTCTCCACTTTTTCATGTCCTTCCAATACAAACAAAAGAAATAAACCTGAGAATGCCTAAACATTTGTAATTGCAACAATTTTCTGGGTGAAGTGGTGCATTGTCTAACAGAAATGCAGGGATGCCAATATTTTTGGCCATGACTGCATATCCAAAGTAATTTTTAGAAGCAGGATATGGTAGTGACCTGAATTAGGTAGAAGAGTATAATCCCACATAGCACTACCAAAGTTGCCGAGAAGAAAAAGAAAGAGAAGGAAAATATTGGAGAAAAAAGGGGGGTTATAGGGAATGGGAGAGAGCCCCTTTCCATTGCAGGTTATGCAACCCAGAGATTCAGGACACAAACTTTTTAAACTCAGCGGAGTATCAAACAATATGACCATGCAGTCCACATGATCCCATATGCCTCCATTTTATCCTCGTCCCAAGTAATCATACGTTTCAGATTACTGATATTCTCCAGCTTTATATGCCCACTCAGCCAGGGAGGGAGGATCAGTCCTTGCTCTTCACAATTTGATGGAAGTTCCACCTTTAAAGTGGTGTTCCGCCCCCCCAAAAAAAATTAAATTAAAAGCCAGCAGCTACACATAATGCAGCTGCTGGCTTTTAATAATAGGGCACTTACCTGTCCTGGAGTCCAGCGATGTCGGCACCTCAGCTGATGTTTCCATCAGCTGTTGGGTGCTGCCGCCACCATTGCGGGTAAGGGAACTGGGCAGTGTAGCCTTACGGCTTCACGCTGGCAACCATACTGCGCATGCGCGAAGCCCCGCTGCTCTCTCCTACTGGCCCGGCGACAGGGAGAGGAGAAGGGAGCCCTGCGGTGATGTCACAGGCCACGGCCCGTGACATACCTGTTAGTCAGGGATCCTGTCCCCCCTCCCCCCCGAAAGGGGCCAATTGTGGCTCCGGAGGGGGAGAGGAGACAAATCAGGGGGAAGGTCCACTTTTGGGTGGAACTCCGCTTTAAAACACGTGTACTGCTAAGGAAATTGTGCAAGAATTTGTATTTTTATTTTTTTGTTAGCAATGCAGCATTGTGGTCTGAACCATCTATACAAACCTCATTGACTGTTACCATTAGTAAAAAGTATGGGTCATAGCACAAATACAGAAATAGGAATAAACCCTTACATTCCCTATTTACTGCCATTTCACTGATTTATATGTTGTGTATTCAGCTTTTCACAAGCCAATTAAATATATTTAATTAATTGGAGGGGGACAGGTACCTAATGGGTTTACATACACGCAGCAATCTCCCACGCCTTCCTTTCACTACTGAATCTCCGGCTGTGATAGGTAAAGCTCCGCACATCTTACGTAAGCCTTCCCGCCCCTTTCTACCTCCTGCATATTTCTGTTGGCAAGATATGCTGCCCTTCCTAGTGACTTGCCATAAGAGTGTGTGTGTGTGTGTTGGGGGCTTAGCAGCATGCTCCAACTCATGATTATAAATATACTCAAGTGCTGGTGGACTATAATATTGTGTGTTGTATTAGAAAAGCTGCAACCAAAGATTAGTGATCACTCACTTACACTTTGAAAAGTGCTCCAACTCATCTCAACCCATCAGTGGCAGAGCTTTGCCAGTCAGAACAGCCCAGCATTTCGCCATGATAGCAA